>NW_015632119.1:449831-469063 GCF_001515625.1 Sinocyclocheilus rhinocerous
AGCATCGCACATATCCAGCTTCATATCTATGGGTTTTCACAGACGGTAGGTTTGTTCGGTAGCTCACGGACTACGGAGACGTACTTGAGAGGCGAGGAGCTCCGGTTCGAATCCCGTGTAAGTACGGTTCGACAAAACAGTTCAAATCGGCATATAAGGAAGTTCAAATGGCACGTTGCATCAACAAATGTGTTTTTATATCAGTTTTGCATTTGTTAACACTATCAGGTAGGTTTAGGGTTGGGTTTGGTGTAGGGCATATTTCCAACACGATAGAGCATTAACTTTTAGCGACAGTCCCCGGATATTTGAATTCTGAACTGCCGCAATACGTTCCTGAAGCAACTTAATAAAAACACAGCAATATGTACCCATATCAACCTAATAAAAACGTGCCAGGGTTCACGTATTGAACCCATGTTTTAGCGCCACTCAGTGGACATTTCTCTTTGAAACTGCGGCGAAACGTGCAGTAAGGTACGTAAAAACGGTCTTGCAGAAAAGTACCCAGAGGTATGTATTTTTATGAGACCAGGTTGGATTCTGCTGTAGCTTTCTTGGAAACGGTTTTCTATGGCTGAGTAGTAGTAGACAAATTAAAATACACTATATTGTGTGAATTCAATGTAAATTACTCAATATTAAAGGAATAGTTAACCCAAAAACTCACCATCAGGCCATACAAAATGAGTTTGCTTCTTCATCAGAACAGATTTGAAGAAATGTAGCATTACATCACTTGCTCACCAATAGATCCTCTGCAGTGAATCAACATTGCTTTTAAGTTTTGCACCATTTTAAATTAGCCCAAGACCAATAGAATTAAGATCCCAGTTATAGTTACATCGGCAGGACCTAGATTGCTGTTTGCAAAACTACATAAACCAGGGGTCCCACAGGAGATGTTTAATTAACATGGGTACATACAAGGATTTGATGCTAGATTTGCCTTACAGGCCCTCAGCTACCAAAACTCCACTTCTAAGAGAGCATAATAGCTTCAATATTTAATTCCTTCAACTCTTTTAATAATTCATTTGTCACTGAAGGAGTGAATATGTGTAGCTATGTGTAAGATCAGCAAATTATGATGACTAAACTTACACTCTTTTATATCCTTGTTAAAGGAGCTGCAAACAGTTTTTGTTTTGGGAATATCACACATAAAATGTCCCATTTATCTGTCAGATATAACCGAAATAACTGTCCTAAAAATCAATGGGCTCTGTTTTTTTAAATCTAAACAGAAACCTAAACAGTGAACCATAAATGTGGTACTATTATATGTACTTTTTACATTTTACCTTTTTTTTTTCCTCGCACAAGCAGTTTCAGAAACACCATTAATTATTGTCATATACAGTGTCAGTCAACCACTGTGAGATGCTATTTTGAAAAGACTCAAAATATAACTGGAAAATATGTTTTTGAACCACAATGAATTATTCTGGCTATCACAAACTTTATTTTATCTTTCCACTGTAGTGGCATGGTTCACCTTTGACCCTACCTCAGCTCACAGAGACATTGTCCTGTCCAATGAAAACCAGACTGTGACTTGTAACAGTTACGATGATCGCGTGGTGCTCGGGACGGCTGCCTTCTCCAAGGGCGTTCATTACTGGGAACTTAGTGTGGATCGCTATGACAACCACCCCGACCCCGCATTCGGTGTGGCCCGGATTAATACGATGAAGGACATGATGCTAGGGAAGGACGATAAGGCTTGGGCCATGTATGTGGACAACAATCGCTCCTGGTTCATGCACAACAACTCCCATACCAACAGGTACACATCTTAATTTTTCTAGTGTGGTGATAAATATTACAAGCTAGGCTTTTGACAGATTTGGTCTACATTATTTTGACCAGGCACCAGCTCTTAGACAGGAAGGGACCATCTATCCAACACATAATATTTGTCTATCCATTGTCAAGCTGGAAAAAAGTTAAATCCATATGAATTGAGCAGTTAAATCCAAGTCTTCTGAAAAAAACAATAACTTGATGAAGAGTTTAATTTAGGCTTTTTATTCATAAAAATCTGCTCAACCGTACTTGCTGTCGATGTCTTCATGAAAAAGTTCATAAAGACATCAAAACATCAGAGGCAAAAATGATGACAGAAGTATCTTTATTTGTGTCCCAAAGATGAACGAAAGTCTTAAAGAAAGACATGAGGATGAGTAAATGATGATTTTTTTTGGGTGAAGGAATATTGCTTTTAAGTGCACATGGGAAACATTAGGGAATGATAAACCCAAATAACTATGTCTGAATTCAAAACTATGAAAAATATGAATTTATATAACTTATTTATAAATGGTATCACAACAAAATGTGAGGCAAACTGTGAAAGTTGTTTGATTAACACTAATCTCTACAGCCTTGCTTTCTGATTTTTTGGGTGATATTAGATACAGGCACTTGAAAAAGCAGAGAAGTCAAGATATTAAGGAATCATTTTTGAAGCAAAGAGGAGATTTCATTACTACAGATTTTATAACATTTTACATCTCATTCTTGGATGCTAAGGATATAAATGAAAATTATTGAGTTGATTAAAGACTTGCTCACCAATAGATCCTCTGCAGTGAATGGGTGCCGTCAGAATGAGAGTCCAAACAGCTGATAAAAACATCACAATAATCTACACATAATCCACACCACTCCAGTCCATCAATTAACATCTTTGTAAGAAACAAATGGTTTATTAAGACATTTTAACTACAAACTTTTGCTAAAATGAGAGTCATCTATCCATTATATTGCTTTCTCAAGTGAAAAATTAGTCTCGTCTGAATCAAGAGATAAAAATGCAGCAATTAAGCACCGTTTACTATTTTTATTTAAAATTCATTTCATGTTTAGCAAAATGGCATACGCACAAACTACTTTGAAGGGCATAAAAACACTTTTCCAAAATTGAGAAGCACAGTGGAAATATATATATATGATGTCTTCATGAAAAAGTTCATAAAGACATCAAAACATCAGAGGCAAAAATGATGACAGAAGTATCTTTATTTGTGTCCCAAAGATGAACGAAAGTCTTAAAGAAAGACATGAGGATGAGTAAATGATGATTTTTTTTGGGTGAAGGAATATTGCTTTTAAGTGCACATGGGAAACATTAGGGAATGATAAACCCAAATAACTATGTCTGAATTCAAAACTATGAAAAATATGAATTTATATAACTTATTTATAAATGGTATCACAACAAAATGTGAGGCAAACTGTGAAAGTTGTTTGATTAACACTAATCTCTACAGCCTTGCTTTCTGATTTTTTGGGTGATATTAGATACAGGCACTTGAAAAAGCAGAGAAGTCAAGATATTAAGGAATCATTTTTGAAGCAAAGAGGAGATTTCATTACTACAGATTTTATAACATTTTACATCTCATTCTTGGATGCTAAGGATATAAATGAAAATTATTGAGTTGATTAAAGTACTGTACAGCCTTCCTTTAGCTCAAACAGTAGAGCATGGTGGGTTCAATTCCCAGGGAAAGCAAAAACTGATAGAATGTGTACCTTAAATGCAATGTAAGGGGCTGTTCACACAGAACATGTTTTCCCATTCCACTGTTTCTATGCAAACAAGCGCTAGACGGACGTGTTTGACCATTGCAATTGTGTTTTGTGTCTTTTGCAGTGTCTTTCTCATGCCACAGCGTACTAAAAACGCAGCACTTAAGTTAAAATAAGTTACATTTTTAAGAAACGAGTTTCGAAACCTTGCATTGTTCAACTATTCCAATGTCCACGTCTCACGCTTTTTGAATAGTCACTTAGTCACTTTGGATAAAAAAATCTGGCAAACACATAGATGTAAACTTACTAAAATATTATAAATGGAAGAGCAAGATAAGCAGGACAACAACACATTTACATTTACATTTAGTCATTTAGCAGATGCTTTTATCCAAAGCGACTTACAAATGAGGACAATAAAAGCAGTCGAAACTAACAAGAGAGCAACAATATATAAGTGCAAATGACAAGTCTCAGTTAGCTTAACGCAGTACACGTAGCAAGGTATATATATATATACGTGTATATATATACTGAGATTACTCAGACTGTGCTGATGACATGCACACCATATACCAGTATGTTTTAATCGCTGTGGAACATAATAAATATTGTTTCAGTGTAAAGGTTTGATTAATACACTGTAGAGCTTAATTGGAAAATGTAGTGCATGTACACATGGTGAATGTCAGACATATGCTGATGCAGTGTCCTCCGGTGAGTATCAAGGACATGCTGATTACAACATTTAAAATTCTGCCTCCGTTTACTGATAGTGAGGACACGCTAACAGTACTGCTAGTGTTACACTTAACAGTCCCTGAAATCTGTGCCTTTTCTATGTAACCTGTTCTGTTTCTTTGTCAGTCTTGGATCCATCGTACTCCTTTCATTTGATTAATTTTAACAGTTTTATTCATCTTCTCTTTTTTAATATATATATATATATATATATAAATACTTTTTTTTTCATGTTTCTTTTATTCTTTTGTCCCTCCATAACCCAGGGTCTCTAAACAGGTAAACCATTCAGGTAAAAGTAGTTTGTAGAGTCACTCCTGTAGAACTGTGCTAGTAATAGTTTTAGTATTCTTATCAGCTTTGTGATAGTTATTAGATAAGAGAATGTTCCAGAAACTCAATGGTTCTGTTCGTATTAAGATGCATTTTTGGTGATCCGTTCACAAGTGCTCAGTACTAAATACAGGTGGAAACATATAACGCTCTGTATCATTTTCATACATCCAATTTAAGACCCATTCACACCAAGGATAACTATTACATTGACTATGAAGTTTTAATAATCATTCTAATTACTCAGTATAGAGAAGTTCACACCACAGCTTTAATGAGAAACGACACAGTGGAACAATATCGTTTGAATCACTTTCAGAAAGATTTTACCAGCTCATGATCCACCTGAGTTTAAAGCAACTGTAAGACTTTTTACCTTGAAAAATCAGTTTCAAAATCATTCGGATGGTACACTGTCTTCTAGTAAGGTGAATGGCTTGTTTTTTTTTTCCTACAGTCCCCCAAAAACCTCCCAAGAAAGTGACTGTTGTGACAAAATATAAGGTGAATGGCTTAAAAAAATCCAAACACAAGGAGTCACATGAGGTGCATTTGAAATGCATGTTAAAGGGAAAATTCCCCCCCCCCCCCCAACCGAAAAAAATAGAAAGAATTTGCACACCCTCAAGTTGTTCCAAACCCTTAAGAAATCAATTCATCTTCGGAATACAAATAGAGATATTTTTTAATAATTTCATTCTCTCATAATTTTTGTGCATCCATTGAAAGTCCACACAACCAAAAGCTCCAAAGCTTCAAGCTTCAAAAAGTTCATAAATAAATTGTAAACCTAATCCATATGAATCAAGCGATTTAATCCAAGTAGTCTGAAAAGAGATGTCACTTTATATGATGAACACATTTAATTTAGTCTTTTATTCACTTATAAACATTAATCTACTTTCTTACATACAGCACATCAAATATAGTAAACAGAAGTTTAACTGTACTTGCTTGAAGTGCAAAGAACAAATCTCATTGGTTCTTGCCAAAGCTCAAATGTGCTTGAATGACACGTAAGAACCAACCTCATTGGTTCTTGTGCATCAAGCAAACATGGTTGAGCTTCTGTTTTCAATATTGATGAACGAACGTCTTATAGGTTTGGAATGTCATGAGGATGAGTAAAACCCTGGTGAACTAACCCTTTAATAACAGGTGGAAACAGGGCCAGTGTTTAGAAATACATGATATGTAGAGCTTCCTTGTGTTCCTCAACGTGTATTTAAAAACGACTATGAGCTGTTATAAAGTTTCTTCACTGCTCTATAAATATAAGTAGGTCATCCTGTCAGACTGAATATTAGCACTGCTGTGATTCAGAAGTAACACACACTGGAGTCTTGAGTAAAGTGGAGTCAAAGCACAGTTTCTCCTCCCTACTTTCTTTACTCTAATCCAGCTCCACTCCAAATTCTCCATTTCCTGCATCCTTCTCATTCCTCTGCGCAGAGAGATCTTGGATCAAAAGAAAACGCCTGTGTATCCTGTGTCGCTGATTCCCTTCATTTGTCTCCTTCCTCTTCTCCCTGATTCTTGCAGGGCTGAGGGTGGCATCACAAAGGGTTCGACTGTGGGGATTCTGTTAGACCTGACAAAACATACCCTGACCTTCTTCATCAACAAGCAGCAGCATGGACCCGTGGCTTTCGAGAACTTGGAGGGTGTGTTCATGCCCGCGGTTAGCCTCAACCGCAACGTCCAGGTGAGCAGCAGATCCACATTCACTGCTCTATAAATATAAGTAGGTCATCCTGTCAGACTGAATATTAGCACTGCTGTGATTCAGAAGTAACACACACTGGAGTCTTGAGTATAAAGTGGAGTCAAAGCACAGTTTCTCCTCCCTACTTTCTTTACTCTAATGCAGCTCCACTCCAAATTCTCCATTTCCTGCATCCTTCTCATTCCTCTGCGCAGAGAGATCTTGGATCAAAAGAAAACGCCTGTGTATCCTGTGTCGCTGATTCCCTTCATTTGTCTCCTTCCTCTTCTACCTGATTCTTGCAGGGCTGAGGGTGGCATCACAAAGGGTTCGACTGTGGGGATTCTGTTAGACCTGACAAAACATACCCTGACCTTCTTCATCAACAAGCAGCAGCATGGACCCGTGGCTTTCGAGAACTTGGAGGGTGTGTTCATGCCCGCGGTTAGCCTCAACCGCAACGTCCAGGTGAGCAGCAGATCCACACTGACCTTTAGTGATCAGTCGCATTGGGATTCAAGAACTGTTTCTTATTCTGAATCATTCTCGTGACCTTCAAGTTGCTTGACCAAAATTCTTCTGGCATGTTTAGATTTTTTTCCCCCCTACAAATGTTATCCTAAGTTGAAAAATTGAAGAGCTCATTAGAAAAACTTTAGGGGTGCAATGAAAATGTATCAAATAATGTGCTTTTTTCTTTAATAAAGTGATATAAGAAGACATTTAGAATTATTTATTTTATTAAAATATAAAAAGTACACTATAGGTTTTTAAATATTTCTGCTTCAAACTGTGTTTAATAATTATAGGCCTACTTTAAACTTTATGTATCTGTGTAATATATATTATTGTGCCGATACTAGTAAAAATCTATACATTTAATAATATGTGTTAAATTATGTTCTTAATCTTTCCTTTTTATGATGCTGCAGCCCAGACAGAAGCTACAAGAGTTTACGTTGAATTAAATGCCACTTTGAATTATAAAGATGTCCGAAATACACTGGGACTCTTATTTTGAAATGTCAGCTTTACTGTTGCTAGCTGCTCATTTATACAGATGCACTGTTACAACTCTCTTAAAAGCAACACATTACAATATAAACACCATAATAATGTATCAACGGTCACTCATAAACAATCTACTGTCATAAATGCATGGTATTCATTATTTGCAAACTGCTCTTAAACAGCGAGCCTGTAGAATGCGCAACAGCACCGTGTTTTTACTTTGACGTGCAAGTTGCTTGACCAAAATTCTTCTGGCATGTTTAGATTTTTTTTCCCCCTACAAATGTTATCCTAAGTTGAAAAATTGCGCTCATTAGAAAAACTTTAGGGGTGCAATGATAATGTATCAAATAATGTGCTTTTTTCTTTAATAAAGTGATATAAGAAGACATTTAGAATTATTTATTTTATTAAAATATAAAAAGTACACTATAGGTTTTTAAATATTTCTGCTTCAAACTGTGTTTAATAATTATAGGCCTACTTTAAACTTTATGTATCTGTGTAATATATATTATTGTGCCGATACTAGTAAAAATCTATACATTTAATAATATGTGTTAAATTATGTTCTTAATCTTTCCTTTTTATGATGCTGCAGCCCAGACAGAAGCTACAAGAGTTTACGTTGAATTAAATGCCACTTTGAATTATAAAGATGTCCGAAATACACTGGGACTCTTATTTTGAAATGTCAGCTTTACTATTGCTAGCTGCTCATTTATACAGATGCACTGTTACAACTCTCTTAAAAGCAACACATTACAATATAAACACCATAATAATGTATCAACGGTCACTCATAAACAATCTACTGTCATAAATGCATGGTATTCATTATTTGCAAACTGCTCTTAAACAGCGAGCCTGTAGAATGCGCAACAGCACCGTGTTTTTACTTTGACGTGCAGCGCTCATATTGGTCTAATGAAATCATAGCCTTTTTTGGTTTGATAGTAATATTAAGCTGTTTTGCAATTCCTGTTTTCCATCCCTAAATTTAAGACCTCTTAAAATGTTAAGATTTTTGTTTTACAATTTAACATTACTTTAAATTTCCTGTAAATAGCTTTTAGTTTGCGCGCATCTATTTTTAGTCGTAAATGTGAGTTAAATGCTTGCACTGTCAAGCCCTGTGTTGTAATAAATGGTACTTTGAAATCGTTTCTCTTGAAAGTAAATAGACGTAAATAGAATAATTTAAGGTGAATCATAATATGAATCAGATTCCTGTGCCTATAGTCATCATCAGCACATCATATCTCTCATCATTAATAACTGAAATGTATCTTTTTCACAGGTGACTCTGATCACAGGTCTGGAAGTCCCAAAGAGCATCATGTGATCATCTTGAACCAATGAGAACAAGCCAGACCTTTCTTGTCAAACAAATCAGTGATCTTAGACTGCACTGACATATAAAGCTGATATTAATAATATTTTTCCCCCTCATGGTCATATGGGTGATTTGCATTTCGGTGTTTACAAATCATTCCCATGTTTACAGAAAAGCAAACCGGGATTGTCCCCACGGGGGCCGAAGCTGGAGTCGAACCCCAAAGCACTTTGAAGTAAAGTTCTGCCTCTTTTTCATACCTCCAATGAAAGATTAGCTCAGTTTCAAAAATGTAATTGGATTAAAACCAATTTATCATCCATTTGATATGTTAGCAATGGAGCAGAGTCATCAAACAACTGTGAGACTAAAGGTGAATTTGAAAATGTTTCAGGTTAATCTCACATGCTACACGAATCTCAGGTTTACTCACCTTTAATGTGCTTCAAAAAAGCATGAATCTGGGGTGCTGGGTTTGAAAAGGTCCCAGTCAAGCCAAAAGCCCTGCGTCAGATTATAGTGAAGTTTACAGTCTCTTCAGTTCACAGTTCTACAAGTAAAATTGTAAAACTGATTGCTAACAGCACACTTCTGCTGAATTAGCTACACAATTTGAGGCATAACTCATGATCGTAGCACAAACAGTGCGGGATGAGTTATGTGCTGAAGTCTAATACTTAAAGGGGTCATATGATGTTGCTAAAAAGAACATTATTTGGTGTATTTGGTGTAATGAAATGTGTTTATGCGGTTTAAGGTTAAAAAAACACATTATTTTCCACATACTATACATTATTGTTTCTCCTCTATGCCCCGCCTTCCTGAAACGCGTGATTTTTACAAAGCTCATCGTTCTAAAAAAGCGAGGTGTGCTCTGATTGGCCAACTATCCAGTGCGTTATGATCGGCCGAATACCTCAAGCGTGTGACGGAAATATTACGCCCCTTACCATACTGTGATGCCGTGTCCCTGGCCGGAGCGACGACGAGGCAAAAACATTAAAACCCATTATAAACGAGGCATTTGTTGCATCCAGTGGGGACATAAGTACTGATTATAATATCATATGACCCCTTTAACGTATGCACAATTGTCTTAGCAAACAGCCCTAAAACACACACACACAAAAAAAACTCCAGGTTTACAGAAATGAAATAATACCTGCCATTAGAGATAGACTGTGCCCTCACCACCAAGTCTTGGTGCTTACTATGAGCCACACTTGTGAATATTTAGCCAGAATCTCAACTCTGAGGTCTCCTTACACTGTGACCGACGTATTCTTTAAGAGTCTTGAAGTTGAAGTGTGTAATTTTTCCCTGTCCCAGCTTAAGTAAACCATTTTAGGTTGATTTAGCAGAAAAGTGTAAACACTGTTTCAAAACATTGCTCTGTTTGTTTGCTGTACTCCTACCAACAACGATTCAACCAATAGTGAGAGTTTAGGGCGGGGCTATCTGTATTTGTGACCAGTGACAAATGAGTGTTGGGGAAACCTGTTTGAAAACAGTCACTATTTTTGTAAATTTATTTAGTGACACACTTACACACTTCGACTTTAAATCCATGACAGACTCAAGCTTCATACACCTCATTACCAGTAAATGAGCACTTCATGGTTCGGTTTATCAGTATTATTTCCATGCCGTGCCCTTTAACGGTTTCCGTGCTTTTTTTAGAATATGATGTCGAAATACCAAGTCATAGCATGTAGTCGGGACAGAAGATTGCGTTTGCATGTTGTACAGCTGTAAATATGGTCAAAACAGTGAAGCGCGCATGAGTTACACAATCATTATCTTGAATTTGTTACACAGTGTGATGACTGGATTAAACAGGAATACAGTATAGACGCAGAGTTTGCAATCTGCCTCCTAGTGTTTGTTGTGTGCAATTATTTTCTGATAACGTAGCTTTGAGTTAAAACCCCCAAAAGCTACGTAACTCCATAACAGCGCTTTTTTATTCTCATAAAACTGGTCACATTAAATGCTACGAAGAGGCACATATGGACCTTGCAATAGGAGATACAAGCCTATGTTCAGCTTATACCTCTGTTCAAATTACGATGGTTTCAGGGAGAAATGAGAGATGTTGTACAGAAATATGGTCAAAACAGTGAAGCGCGCATGAGTTACACAATCATTATCTTGAATTTGTTACACAGTGTGATGACTGGATTAAACAGGAATACAGCATAGACGCAGAGTTTGCAATCTGCCTCCTAGTGTTTGTTGTGTGCAATTACTTTCTGATAACGTAGCTTTGAGTTAAAACCCCCAAAAGCTACGTAACTCCATAACAGCGCTTTTTTATTCTCATAAAACTGGTCACATTAAATTCTACGAAGAGTCACATATGGACCTTGCAATAGGAGATACAAGCCTATGTTCAGCTTATACCTCTGTTCAAATTACGATGGTTTCAGGGAGAAATGAGAGATAAATGAAAGATATTATATTTATGTTTATTATCCTGTCCAGACATTAACTTACTGGATTATGGGAGCAGATAATGACCCATTGGTGATGTAAAGCATGGGATGTTGTTGATATTTATAACACGTTTCTATGAACAGTGTAATTAATGTAAATATAGCTTGAGCTGATGCTTTTATCACGCAGTGAGTACTTAGCTGTCAGGAGTATCAAACAGGTCCTGGCACTATGTAAGTGCAATGTGAGAAAAAAAAAAAGAAAGGAAAAGAGTGGTTAAAAAGTAAAAAGCTGTGCTAAAAAGAAATGTTCGGGGTTCAGTCAGGGCTATCGTCTGCTTGGGACAACTGGGAATGTTGTTGTTCCAGGTAATTTATCCACATCTTCGCACTACTATTATGGCATTTCAAGTATAAATCACAGAAAAAAGTAGACTGTTAGCAGTAAAACACCAATACAAGAACCAGCACAATCTCATGGCAGTTTGTAACTATTTTACATTTTGGCAAATTGGTGACTAATTCATATGAATTTATACAATCTCACTCGTACGTTTTCTACTTACACCCCAGTGACGGCTATGTTTAGGGGTAGGGTTAGAGGTGGACATTCATGCTTACTTTTTCGTTAAAAATAATACATTTTCATATGAGTCATATTGTACAAATTCATACGGAATCACCACCTCATAAAATAGATTTCCTGTGAGATTGGGCTGTAAAATACACACTGACAGAAATATTACACATATTAACATGAGCTCTGAGCATGTTGAGTTCATCACAAGACCAAGACCATGAAAATATGGTTTTCGACTCGGACTTGAGTACTAAAACACAGCTAACATTGTAAAAGTATTTCCAAATTCTCATGATCTCATGTCATGACCATGTAAAGCCCATAAACTCATATTCATATTATACAGAAAAAAGAAAAAGAATGTGAAAACAGTGTTGAAAAGTCATCCTTTTGCCAAAACTATGATTTAGACAACACCAGAGCTCAAATAAAATATTTTAGTACAGCATAATTTGTATTTGTACTTCTTGACCCTTCGGAACATTTCTCCCCATAGACCTCCATTGTACTGTAAAAGTGGCAAGTTTAATTATTGTCTGTGGTAACTACCAACATGCCACATAAGCTGTCCATATGCACTTTTTGCCTCATCCACCATATTTATGACTATCAGCGGGCAAAGTAATGGCGATAAAATCAAAAATACATCCATCAATGGATTTGATCCATAAAAAGTACCAGAAAACATTTTTACAGATCTCAGGTTAGCCCAGTGTTGCCAAGTCCACGGTTTTCCCGCGGAATTGGGCTACTTTAACACTGTTGCCGCGGGTTGTTTTTCATGTCTGCGGGTTGAAGCGCCCCCAATAACGTGATATTCAGGCCCTGGAATGCAAATTTTACTGGAGGAACCCCACCGTAAAATGTGTATTTTACCCCCCGGAACGCATTTGGGCTCGTTTTGTTGTGAAAACCTGGCAACCCTGGGTTAGCCTATACCAAATAACCTTCATAGACATTTCTATATGTTTATTCCATAATCTCTGTATGTAGTACCATTATACGGAAAGCACCCATATACAAAGATGTAATGTGGATTAAATATATGTAAATATCTGAAATGTTTTCTGAGACCTGGTATGGATCAAAACCATTCAGCGTTTTTTCTCTGTTCATGTGTTTTCATGTTCTAAGCCAATACTTGCTAATGGTCTTAATTATAGATGATGAGCCGGAAAGTCATGTACTCTGAAACGGATGAATAGCTAAACCTGAACTTTGAACATTCCTTTAAATCCAGTTTATAATGACTGTGGGTAACGCCTGCAAACCTGCCATCCGCCCAAAAGGATCTATATTGCTGAATTAATTTTTTAACATGTCATTTTAAATATCACAATGGACTTTTTTTGTTTGTATTAAAGCATATTTACAATTTTATGTCAGTGTAGATAATAGAATCACTGGTCATGTATTGAATATGAAACAAAATTCACTCAAAAAACAGTTTGCTGAGACTGGAATATCGCTGACATGAGAACTTGAGAGAGTGCATTGCATATGTATGTTAATAAACCAATTGTACAGTAATGGAGAATTCACTGTGTAGAGCTAAATATGGATATGACCCAGAATCATGGGTACTATGAGGATATTTACTTACTCAACTATATTGGTTGAGGAAGTCAACTTGCAATTCCTGCCCAAATTGAATTTATTTAAACTATAACAAACTAAAAACTTAATATCAGGGGGTTTCTTCAACTGTGGCCACCTTTTGCCCTGTGAACTTTCAGAACTTTTTAAAGAAATTTTTTAACCAACAAATGTAATCTCATCCCATCTCATCTCAAATGGAAATAACATTTTAAACATTTTAGAATATAATGGCCTGTCTTGCTAAGGCTAATTTTATTGCTACCATTTTTTGTATCCTAAATACAATTAGATAATATTTTCATGCTTTTTTTGTATAGGCTAATTGCTCAAAATAACATGACACAATAAACATATGCGGGGATATTTACTTAATTTTTTTCATTTTTCACATGTAAACTGTACACTCTAAAAAAATGCTGGGTTACATATAACCCAGCGCTGGGTTAAAAAGGGACAAACCCAGCTATTTGGTTGTTTTGACCCAGCGGTTGGGTTGTTTTGAACCCAGCCGCTGGGTCAAAACAACCCAAACGCTGGACTTTATTGGGGGCAAAATTGTTGGTTGTGTTAGTAATTTTCACACAATAAATAATGAAATAGTGTGCTCATTTCTTTTGTTTAGATAATCATAGGTTTAGAATTTTAGGGCCACATTTACGAACGGCTTGCTCCAGCGCAAACAATCTTTTGGTGTTAAAAAAACTACTGTCAGGAATTACTAAAGACGCGCATTGAAAAATGAGCGCTGAAATGGCATATAGTCATTTTTGCGGCTGACCTTGCATATGAATTTGCATTTGTAGAAGTGTCCCTTTCAGACGCAACATTTATGGGAGGAGAGTATTTAAAGGAATCACGTAACTTGTAGCCAATTTACTGGAATTTGCGGTAGTTATTGAGATGTTGCATCTGTGTTGTTTAATGCGCGCACTGTCAGTATGGGATTGCGCTCTTACACTACTTCGCCCTGTTTAATAAAGCTGGCCCTTAATGTTTTATGAATTCAGAAAAATTAAGTTTGAGATAAATCAAAATCTATGGATAAATGGAGTTGTAAAAGTACCAAAAAATAAATGAAGGCATGGAAAATGACCGTTTTAATGTGATCCATCATATAACAAAGTTAACATAATCCTTTTGGACATAAAAGTGGCCAAAGTTGAAGAAACACCCATCAACAGAAAGCACAGATGAATTCCATTGTATTTATTCTTTCTTATTTTTCAGAAACATACCGCGCAATCCCATTTTTTTTATTCTTTTGAAAGCACACAAAACGAAGTGGTCTTGAGGTGTTTGTTAAACAGTCGTATGGTGAATATGACTGCCTGCGAGTGGGACCATCATCAGAAAAAAAAAAAAAATCCGTAGTCTCAATAACAGAAAATCTGCCACTGTACCAAGTTTTTAAGGATTTATTTTTCTATATACAGCATATTACCTATGTGGATGTACATTAGTCAGGTGTTTGGCCCTCAAATGATCTCATTATGAAAAGTTTGGAAAGGAAAGACATGAGTTTCTCAGATGAGTCTTTGCATTGATCAGCTGACACAAGACTCAGCCCTAGCGTTGCGTATCATCATCATCCTCATCCTAGAAGGAAACTAATGTGTGTGTGTTTTCGGGGCTCTTCTTCTGTATGTGATCTTGAGCTCTCCCTAATGTGATTTTTGTACGTCTTTGTGGTTTGTATATCAAATACATTGTATATGACATTCTTTTCTTACTACTTAGTGTAGAAGAAAAACGGTCTTTCCCTTTTAATAAACAATAAAACTGTGATCCACGTGTCTTTATTTGTAGTATCTCACCTATGATTGTAATTTTTTTTTCACACCACTTAAATTATATCAAGTTTTTAGCCACACAGAAAAGCAGGGTTACAGCATTATTTATTGTAAATAAAAGATCACTTTTTTTTTTTTTTAAAGATTTATTTTTGGCGTTTTTTTATGCCTTTTATTTAGATAGGACAGTAGGTCGACAGGAAGCGAAGTGGGTGAGAGAGAGAGGGGGGGGACGGGGGTGGGATCAGGAAAGGTCCACGAGCCGGGACTCGAACTCGGGACACCCGAAAGCGCAAAGGCGCTACATGTCGGCGCGCTGCCCACGAGGCCATTGGCGCCGACTAAAAGATCACTTTTACACTTTCTGAAGAAATTATGCATGCCAAATGCGCTGCTAGTGAGGAGATTTAAGTGTTTTTAATAAGCTGCTATATGGTTGCTAAGATGTTTGGGTCTATAGACAGGATCCCTAAACGCTGTCAAACCATATGTAAATGTACACATTAATAAGCTTGGTTAATTGAGCCATCATTTATTTCTGCAGCACAAACACACCAAAGTGAAGAAACCAAAAATATAAAAATAAACAGTAAGGGCATTGTAAATGTTCCATAGGGAAATGACTGTGGTAAAGTATGGCATATTTCAATTTCAGTCAAAATGTGATATTCCATACATATTAAAATCTTCTTGCATTTTGAAAGTGGTTGGGTTTTCTGAAGATTCAGAAACAGTCGCTCATTCACTTTTTCACTTTAACTTTTAATTTCTGAACGTCTTTGGAGCTCAAGACCAGCATTCCGTTTTTGAAGCGTCCAACTTGTCCACCAAGCTCTCCGCTAGATGACGATTTACTTTTCTCAGTCCTGAAAAGTCAAAAAGACAACACAAATTACAAAAACAATGACCTGATATCTTGACTGTGAAAGTGTTCAGTGTTCTAAATTCAATAGGAATCTGGGGGCAAAAAAAAAGTTTCCCCCGATTTTGCTCGTGTTCATGCAAGTTCGCTGCATTAAGAAAAGCTACTTGGTTTAAAAGTGACTTCTGCATTATTGTGCTTCATGCATTATTGAAAATACCTTTTTTGAAATTGTGCTGAAAATTCACAAATGCAACCGAATACAATCAAGCACAAGCAAACTACAACCAATATAATTTAAATGACAACACCTGGAGAACAACAGAAGATGAGTTCAAATCATAAACACAAACCTTGATTTCCCTTCTTTCCTTCTTTTCTTCTGTGTTTCCTGACAAAAGACCCAAAGAAGAAAAGTTAGTGGAAAGATTGCACATACTGCAGAAGTCGTCAAGTGGTTTAAAAAGCAATCATATAAGAATCATTCAAATGTTAAATGTTGTACTTACAGATTTTGCTTCCTCTTTGGCTTTTATCTTCTGTTCTTTTATCATTTGTTGATACATTTTGTAGTTAACATACTGCTTTTTAGGGGGCTACAGAGAAAAGAGTCAAGTCTTGTAAAAGAAAAAATAAAATAAAATAAAATAAAACGTAATCACAAATTAAAAATAAAGTGCTCAGACCAGAAACGTACCCTACACAAGTACTCAAACCCAAATGCAAACCAGTGTTATTTTTGTATTGATATATAGGCTATTGATTATACATTGATATATTAATATTATAGTTTTTGTTAATATTTGGAATTCAATTTTAATTTTATATTTTAATTTAGTTAGTTTTAGTTATATTGTTGTATTTTTAGTTTTCAAGTAATGAAAATGTGGAAAAAGTGTTTTCAGCCATTATGTACTAACATTTCAGTTAATCGATAGAGACAATGTATTAATCAAAGCTCATCACTAACAGCTTTTTCATAGGCTGAGAAGGAAAATACTTGTATATAGAAGGTGCGCTGTGTCATTTACACTAATACTAAACACCATCATGGTAACACACGACACTAACGTAATGCAAATAAACATTAATTTAACAACATTAGATGTAACTTACAACCCTAATGAACATAACTGCTAAGAAAAAACTAAGAAGAAACCGTTATTTCAACGGAAAAAAAAAATAAACCGTGAAATGCAACACAGGGAATTCTGGGAAAGTCAATTTACGGTTTTTCACTGTAAATTATACCTTCTTTTTCACTTCCAAAAACTGTATTTTACTGTAAAATTACATGAAATGTCCATTACAGTTTTTTTTTTACCATATATAGCAGGGGAACTTACCGTTACCCAATTAACGGGGTTATACTGTAAAATGTTTGCAGTCTTTTACCATTAAAATCACAATAATTTTTTTACAGTGTAACCTTAACCATATCCCACCTCAATTGCAGAGTTTTGCAATTCAACAACACTGTACATGATTTTTATTTTATATTTTTTAACTACTTTAATATAGTAGTTAAAGACACTTAATATAAAGTGGGATCAAAAATGTGTAGGGTCAAGGGGGCGATAGAGTTACCTTCAAATGTCTGTGACAAATAAAAGTATGATTAAATGTAAACTTTGTCAATTGTTCAACCAACTTTCTCTCCAAGGTTCTATCGGCTTGCTATATTGTGGCAATGCCGAGAATGCATACTTGTGATGTGTTGTAAATTGCATTCTGAGGCAATTCTTCTTGGTTTCTTCTGCTGCATCTGATTAGTGGATGTGTGTTGAACTCACTCTGGCTCCCAGCATGATGGCCCTGTCCTGCTCAAAGACCCTCTGCTGCTGCTTCTGATACCCCGACAGCCCAAACTTGTGAACCTCAAACCGAGCCTGCGAAGGACACACACACACACACACATCATGGCGAGTTCATGTGATATTCGAGAAACAAGTGGCTTATCATACTACAAATGAGATTCGGCCAAGGAAGTTACTGACTTGGAACTGTATACACATAAGCAGTTTAAAAAACAGCACGCTGTATTCAAAACACGAGAGACAAAGGTGACATGAGCGAAATGGTGTTTTACCCTATTAAGCATAAATATACCGTCACAGAACCTCATAAATGACTGATTTGGATTGCTCTACATGCAGAAACTCCATGATGCCTACAATGAAATAATGCTGCACTGCAACTGAATTCAAGAGTTCGACCTTAGCATGTTTCTAATCTAACAATGCAGTCGCAATATTCTAAAAACACACAGCAAACAAATTTGGAGTCTTTTTTTTTATTTTTATTGTTGATACTTTCCAGCAGGGGTTTCTCTGGCCTTCGTGGTCCACTTTCCTGCAGAGTTTAGCTCTAACCCTGATCAAACACACCTGAACAAGATCATCAAGTTCTTCAAGATTACTACAACCAGAGATTCACATACTTCCATACACTATAGTATTCAAAAAAACAGTATGTGAGGTGAGTAGTATGTAAGAATTCATAGTATTCGAAAAACAGTAGGTGAAAAGTACTTTTTTTAATGGTCGCAAGGTAAATTCAAATGAAGAACCTACTCAGACGGTATGTGATTTCAGACGCACCAATGGTCTTATTATTGGGAGATACAGCGAATCTACTCGAAATATTAGCCAATAGATTATCGAATCATTAAATGATGAGCGGTTTTCCCACAAAAGCAGTTTTTTTCAGCCTAGTGAAGCCTCATCTCCATTGACATCCCTTAAAAAAAAAACGGCCTCAGGTCTCCCTATCTGCGCATGCGTTACACTTTTTTTTTTTTTTTGCACGCTTGCAGGCGAGTTTGATCAGGGTTGGAGCTAAACTCTGCAGAAAAATGGATCTTGAGGGAAAGTTTGCATTCGATTGTAAAAAAGATGAAAGTAACTAAATGACTGGAAAAGTCTGTATACATGACCAGAGAGAAATCTGTCGTTTCTCTGGAAGATCCAGTTTGACATTTTGATTAAAAATTACAAGGTCAATTAACAAATGCATGGATTTAGATAATGCATTTAGAAAATAGATAGGGTGAATTTTCATTTTGTTCCGACTTTTAAAGGGATAGTTCACCCAAAAATGAAAATGTGATGTTTATCTGCTTACCCCCAGGGCATCCAAGATGTAGGTGACTTTGTTTCTTCAGTAGAACACAAACAGAGATTTTTAAGTCAAACCGTTGCAGTCTGTCAGTCATATGATGGAAGTGAATAGGAATCACGGCATTGAGAGTCATAAAACATACACAAACAAAACCAAATGAAACCCTGCGGCTCGTGATGA
>NW_015632119.1:469425-474299 GCF_001515625.1 Sinocyclocheilus rhinocerous
GGCTCATGACGATACATTGATGTGTAAAGACACGAAACGATCGGTCTGTGCAAGAAACTGAACAGTATTTATATAGTTTTTTACCTCTGATGCACTGCAATGTACGAACTGTCCTGAGCGAGTCCTCGACAGCCGGCGCGTGACTCGTCTTCTTGCTTTATGACTAGTGTTGCTTTTGTCAACGAAAATTATGACTAAATATCGTCGTCAACGAACCTTTATCACGTGACGAAAACGAGACGAGACGAAAATGCTGGTCATGTGACGATGACTATAATTAAATGTATAATGCAATATCGTTGACGAATAAAAACGAGACTAAATGTGGTTTACAAAATAAAAACTATGCTAAAATGTCTCTTAATTTTCGTTGACCAAAACGAGACGAAACAAAATGTTATAACGTTATTTCGTCTCGTTCAGTCGCGTTATTATTTGAAAAGGAGCAATAATCTCACCTTTTCTATTGTTAGTTTCTCGTCTGAGCCTTTTTTCTTCTTTCCCTTGACATCAGGAACCTGAGGATAAACAAACTGGGATAAAGACAGATGAGAGCCGAATGTGGTTGCTGAAGCTCTGTCAGCTGCTTTTATTCTTTCATGCACATATTCTTAAAATACAAAGATTTCCATTTCACATGAATTAGACATGGATTGGCCCAGGAGATCAAGGTTTGACAGCAGCTCCTGCTGGTAGATGCCACAACTACAAAAAAAAAAGCTTTAAAGGGGTCATATGATGCTTTTTTAAAGATCATTATTTTGTGTATTTGGTGTAACAGAATATGTTGACATGCTTTAATGTTCAAAAAACACATTATTTTTCAAATACTGTACATTATTGTAGGTCCTCTATGCCCCGCCTCTCTCAAACGCTTCGTTTTCTACAAAGTCCCTCCTTCCGACAAGCGCAGTCTGCTCTGATTGGCCAGCTGACCCAGTGCATTGTGATTGGCCGAACACCGCAAGCACTCGCCGGAAATGTAACGCCCCTTACCATAATCGCTTCAGCTTTCAAAATAAATGTAAAGACAGTAAATAATGTCATTAGTTTTACCATCAGTTCAAGCCCGAAAGGGGAACAGAGTCGCGTGACAGACACAGTGATGAAGCTGGTATGTGTTTGCAGTTACACAAGCCACGGTTAAGACAGCTGACTCCACTGTGATGTGACCGTCTCTGTCTCTAGATTCCTAAATGCATGTACTTTCGGAAGGCCAAATAAAGTGCTTTTGCTTTCGCCTAGAAACACACAGCGTCTCCCTGACATGGCTGCTTCAACACTAACTGCGGTTACTGAAACCACGCCTTCTTTCTTTGCGTGCACATTTGGGCGCATTATGCAAATCTTCCCACATAGTGAGGTAGATATGTGGGGGCGTGTTAGAACGAGCCGTTTTAGGGGTGTGTGGCAGAGTCTTAACTTTGATAAAGAATATCTCTTTGGTTTTGAGACTTTAGTCTTTGCAACTTCAGGGATCTTATCTATGCACAATCAGCTTGTAACACTCCAAAGAGAAAGGAAAACTTGAAATCGCATCATATGACCCCTTTAATGGCAATTCAAAACTAACCTTGTATTCTATTTATATGAACATTTTTATTCATATCAAGAAACCATCATTTCTGTAGATCTTTCACCAGGGACACTGTGATTTATGTAGTGTATATAGAGAATAGAGTGCAACAAAAATGACATATTTCTGTAGGCCTAAAACCAAAAACGCATTTTAGCACTTCTGGAGCAATCAACTTTTTGGTTAAATGGCAGAAAAAAAGGTCTGTGTTTTACACAAGCTCAAGATACATCAAAATACATCATAGCAGCACTCTAGACCTACAGAATCAGTCTCATGATTGGCTCAAAAAAAAAGAAAGAAAAGAAAATCACCCATGAAGCAAAGATGGCAGCATGCAGATCATGTGCTTCTGAGGCTGCATGCTTTTCTTACCTTCTGCCCTGGTTCAACAGCCTTTGATATTTTGTTCTTCTTCTTCAGAGGATCAATAAATGTAACAACCTCCACACTGGATTGTTTAGCTCCAGATCGCATGGTTTCACAGACTGTTGAGTTCGTCAGGAGCTGCTCTGAGTCTGTGTCTTCAGCAGAGTTATTTCTCTTCTGAGATTTTTTCAATCTTTTGTTTTTTTCATCCCCTAAGCATGAAAAATTACATCAAATATTATAATCAGCAATTACAAATTTAATAGACTGTTGTTGCCATATTTAGTATGTAGGCCTATATTTACATTTAATCATTTAGCAGATGCTTTTATCCAAAGCGACTTACAAATGAGGAGAATAATAGAAGCAACCAGACCAACAAAAGAGCAACAGTATACAAGTGAAGTGACAAGTCTCAGTTATTCTAGCACAGTACGCATAGCAAGGTTTCTTTATTTTTTAAATTGTAAATAAATGAGAGCAAACAGAATAGAATAGGTAAGTGCTAGTATTAATTGGTCAGGTGCTGGCAAAAAAAAAATGGCTAAAGACTCAGCTGCTGGAATTGCTATAGGCAGGTCGTTCCACCAGCTGGGAACAGTCCGGGAAAAGGTCTGTGAGAGTGATTTTGTGCCTCTTTGGGACGGCTCCACAAAGCTTCTGGAGTGTGCATAAGTCTGAACTAGCGAGTTCACGTATATTGGTGCAGCGCCATGGTTGTCTTGTAGGCAAACATCAGTAACGTTACCTTGACTAACGTTACGCAGCTATTGGCAGCCAGTGCAAACTGAGGCCTATATTATGTGCAGTATGCAAATCTTGAATTAATAACAACTGCACCATTTTATTTCTATTTATTTATTATGTAATCCGTGTTTAAATCTTACAATGCTTTACACACACACACGCACACAAAAACTGTTCTTACTAATAGGCCAGAGAGGTATACATCTGGAGTGTTCTGTCAAAGCCTTAGTGATCACTGTAATATAGTCTGTGTTCGCCTGGCGAAAAAAAAATGGCTAAAGACTCAGCTGCTGGAATTGAGATGGGCAGGTCGTTCCACCAGCTGGGAACAGTCCGGGAAAAGGTCTGTGAGAGTGATTTTGTGCCTCTTTGGGACGGCTCCACAAAGCTTCTGGAGTGTGCATAAGTCTGAACTAGCGAGTTCAGGTATATTGGTGCAGCGCCATGGTTGTCTTGTAGGCAAACATCAGTAACGTTACCTTGACTAACGTTACGCAGCTATTGGCAGCCAGTGCAAACTGAGGCCTATATTATGTGCAGTATGCAAATCTTGAATTAATAACAACTGCACCATTTTATTTCTATTTATTTATTATGTAATCCGTGTTTAAATCTTACAATGCTTTACACACACACACGCACACAAAAACTGTTCTTACTAATAGGCCAGAGAGGTATACATCTGGAGTGTTCTGTCAAAGCCTTAGTGATCACTGTAATATAGTCTGTGTTCGCAAGGGCACCACCTTAAGAAATCCTCTGGTGCTCGTTTTCAAACGTTTTTTGAAAAAATTTAATGAACAGGCTTTCTTGAATGACCTGGCTGATATGGACTGGTACAGAATTGGGCTTATTCCTGAAGTTGAAGAGGCATGGGCATATTTTAAATTCTTGTTCAGAACTGTTTTGAACAAACATGCTCCTCTTAAAAAGATTAGAGTAAAAAATCGTCTTAGCCCTTGGTTTAGTCCAGATTTAATATAAAAAAAAAAACGAAACTTTTTTTTTTTAACTGCCATTTTCTGAAATAAACATCAAGGCCTGGTTTCACAGACAGGACTTAGCCATAGTTCAATTAGGACATTTAAGTATTTTTTTTATAAACATGCCTTAGAAAAAAAACAAAAAAAAACAAAATACTGGTGTGCATCTTGCGACAAAACAAGGGCACTTACATATTTTAAGACCAATCAGTGCAAGTTTATTTCCGTTGTCTGTGAATCCATGGGTAAATGTAACAAGGTAGGATTATACTTTTTAAACGTTTTACTAAACACCGTTTCAGTACATTTGCTTTGAAAATAGTATGCAGCATATAGTGCACAGTATGCAGTACGCGCTGGTAATTCATTGTAAACGTAGCCCTGTTGTATTTATCATACAATTTTCGGTGGCTTTAGCTTTATGAACTTTATGCTGTACTGTTCATTTTAAAAACGCTGTTAATCACCATCTGCTAATATCTACGTTACTGTGAATGTCTGTTAGCTGTTAAAAAACTTCACACTTACCAAAATCATACAACTTGTTCAGAACTCGATCGAGGAAAAGACGATCGCCATCCGCCTCCTCACCGTGTTCGTCTCTTGTTACGCTCATTTTTAAAATAAATAAAACACGTTTCAACAGCAAAGTTGGATTTCGTGTGTTTCACGTGTGCGCATCATACACGCGAAATGTCCTTTCTCACTTTCCGTCAACACGTTCTTCATCCCGGAAGTAGCACGATCTGAAATGTTGACACCGCCCATGTGACAGCGCAGGACTGGAGGAGGAGGAAACTGTAGCGTCTGTAAAATGCTTGCTTTCCTCTAAGCGGCGCACTATGGCCCAGAGCGCCAACCCTCTGAACCACAATACAATCTCACGGCGTTTCTGTCTTACTAGTTGTACGGTAAAAGTTATAAACTTTTAGATATATTACTTTTAAAGAGTGCTGCCTGACATTAAAATAAAAATTCGCGCAGATTGTTCAAACAAAGAGATTACATAATAGAGCAATCTAGTAATCACAAACGTCAGTGATTGGTCCATTCATATTAGCGCTGAGAAAAGTAACATGTACCACGTGTTCACGCCATCAACGTGATGCTGAGGCGAAGTTTTTACTCCGGGATAATGACACCAGAAATACCATATATATATATATATATATATATATATATATATATATATATACGGC
>NW_015632119.1:474873-479236 GCF_001515625.1 Sinocyclocheilus rhinocerous
TATATATATATATATATATATACGGCGTTATATGAAGTATTATTAACTATTTAACTATTTCATCCGTTTTGCTAACTTTATCCAGATTTAGTCATTGACCATACCGTCAAACAAATGAATCCCGCCCCCAAAGATGTGTCAACCAATTCGAAACCACAAACTCAAACTCACGAAATGATTGACAGGGAGGAGGCGTTTCTGATTGGCTAAACTCAAGAACGCTCTCGAGAGAGAGTCTCCAGAGCTGTCACTGAGACAGGTATTTCAGGACACCTCAGTGAAGTCTGTGAGGTAATAGGGAGATTTAACGAGTGGCATTAAACAAGTAGCTTAGAGCACCTAAAATTATAGTACTAATAATAAATAAAATCAGGCTATTATTTTGACCAATCCCAACCAATTAGATCCACCAGCCGTACCTCCAAGCCCCGCCCACCCGGTATCGGCTGTTTCATACCCATTTGTCATTCCACCCTTTCTATAACAGGAATGAGTACTGGACTGAACGATCAACCTTGATCCAAACTTTCTCACCCAGAACTCATCTCATCTATTACACTCATGCTTTGATAGGTGCGGAATCGAAATGGCATCCAGAGCACTGTATTCGGTGAGTGTTTTACAACATTTTTGCATGCTTTCTGACAAAATATTACATGCTTGCAACACTTGCAGTGTGAATCTCTCACAGCTTCCTTCCTTTAATATTTTCCTTAAAGGAAACATTAAGCACATTTCATGTCCAGTGCACACGAGTCTTTCGTGAACCAAAAATATTAAATCACATTTGTTTTTACCTCAGTTTTAGAGCCATATACCACTAGAAAACAATGCAAAACTTTCTATAAAATCTGACAGCATTTTATTAATTATAGCAGTAATAATTACAAGCATGTATATGTTTAAGCAACATACATTTTTAGCTATTAATTTAATTGTTTTAGTTTATTTTCTTTACATTGTTTACATATAAATGGATACACCTATACTGATTATTTTGTAGTACTACAGTATTTTCCACATACATTTTAGAAGAATAATAAAGTCAAAACTATTAATTAACTATTATATTATATTAAACTATTAACTATTAAAAAAACACAAGTGAATTAGTAGAATTTATGTAGTGATCTCAAACCAAAGTTATCTTGTTATTATTAATATAACAACTAATGCTTATTATTTAGCATTAGTTATCAAAGTTAGCATTTCATGAACTAAACGAATATTATATAATTTTATAGAAAAGTGCGTTCAAAATAAACTATTTTGAACCAAGATTAAAGATCTGCACACTCTGGGCATTCTGGAAATTCATTCTTCATATTAGCAGTTTATATTTGTTAATATGAACAAGCATGTATTAATTCATTTAAAGCATTTGAGCATAAGCAAATCAAAATAAGTTCAGTAAGTCAACCATAATTCTGTCATATGTTGTAATTTTATTCTTCGGTGTTGTGTAATTGTGTATGCAATTGTGATGTATTACAGTTATAAAGCAAAAGGCTTTTCAATTCATATAATTGATCGTCATTATCTTATTATTATAAAAAGCATGCTTAAGTTCTGCCTTCATACAGCCTAGGCATCCGATGCTGAAGAAGCGGGATAGTTTTGAAGACATTCTGGAGGAGAGGCGACATTCCAGTGATCTGAGATACGCACTGAGATGCTACACTCCCACACTCTATAAAGGGCTAGTGCCCTGCAAAGCCAGCATGCTGAAAAGCATCGTTCTGCAGTCGGACCACCTGCAGTATGTCATTAAACAGGTACAGCAACCACAAAGAGCACCACCATTCAGTGCCACAGTTTTATGTTTTTATTTAGGAACCCTAAATTTAGTAAGATATTTTGGAGGAATTGTACATTAAAAGAATGTCAAAACAGAATTGTGTGTGTGTGTGTAGGTTTCATCAGAATCAGGAGACAGCACTGAGTGTGTTGCGGAGGAAGCGTCTCTGATTCTGGATGAGATGGCTCACCGTCTGCAGCTCAGCACCGTTCGTTTCTTTGTCTTTACGCTCAGCAAAGCCTTCAAGAGACTCTTCCGCAGCGTGTGTGTCAATGAAGAGGGCATCCAGAGAGTGAGTGACTCTTCACTGTCCCCAAAATACACGTCTGAATTTCCTGCTAAAACACCTGGCATCTACACTGTGAGCTGACAACTAGGGTCGTCTAATGTTACTAAAACGGGTGTATTCATTTAATTCATGCTTGAAGTAGAATAAGGTCACAGGGATTGAGGCGGCTCAAATCCCTTGTCATTAGTATGTTATTATTTTAAAAGTGCTTATTATCATATATATTCTACTAGTCATTGAATAATTAAGCCTTTTTTGAAAACGTTTTTGAAAGATGTTTCATTTGTTCACCATGGCTGCATTTATTTAATTACAAATACAGTAAAACAGTAATATTGTGAAATATTAAACGTTTTTTATGAGTTGTACTTGTGCCATGTACTTGACATTAACAAACCACTGAAACACAACAAAAACAACAACATCAACAACAAAACATTATTGAAGCAAAATAGTTAGTCATTATAATAGTAAAATAAATGAGTAAATAGATTAAGAAAAAAAAACAGAAAAGGGGGGTGTTGCTACTAGAAGCTGTATCATATTTACCATAGCCATTATTATTTTTCATCTCGCCACATGCTTACTACTACTGTGGATTACAGAAATCAAAATAAATATCAGTCCTCCCAACATTATAGGAAAGATTTTCGAGGGCTGCCACCCGCCCTAAATCCGGAAGCCACTGAAAAAATCGGAGGCCTTCCGGAAGATTTCCAGCTTTTTGCAATCATCTGTCTGCCTAACATGATGCAGCTCTGTATCCACTGTGATTCAGCCTTTTTAACATGACTTCCGGACACTCCGGATTATCCTGAAAACCTGCTGTAAACAACCTCCTGGGTGTCCAGTAGAATCTGTGTAAAATTTTGCATTTTGAATGTGTTCTAATATCCCTAGACATTCATTTTAAATTCCCAGCAATTCAATCCCAGTCCTTGTCTTCAATTGTGCATCCCAAGTCTTTTCCCCAGATTATCTTAACCACAGAACTAATATTTTGGCCCATTTGACTAATAAGCAAGAAATAGTATTCAGAAGCTTCATGGCCAGTACTCATAATATTGTGGATCATCTTGAGAGTGCTTTTACCCCTGGGAGTATGTGACAAGCTGAATTAAAAAAAAAAAAAACTAATTCATCATCCTCATAAAGGTCTTCAAGAATCGTAATATTTTTAACTATCCATTCCTTTCATAGCACCGGTGTTCCACCTATTAACAGATTTTGAATTGGCCCTGATAGCAGATGAAGAACTTAAAAAGGGTCAACTCCCAAAATCCCAGAGGTCTTCTTCCGAACTGATAATTGGATGATTACGTATTGGTAATGATCCTCCTCTCTCAACCAGGAGCTGCAGTTTTCCTAGCCGCATACGAGGCTTCTTCCCATTTCATAGAAACTGTTTACATATCCTGTCAAATTTACTGAAATATTTTGAATGGACAGAGACAGGTACACTGTAAAAAATTAGTGTAATTTTAACTGTAAAATATTGTTAAAACGCTACGGGAAAAAAAAACTGTTAAAGGGGTCATATGATGCGATTTAAATTTTTCCTTTCTCTTTGGAGTGTTACAAGCTCTGTAAAAAGACAGTATAAGTCATTATAATCAGTAATGATATCCCCACTGGATGCAACAAATGCCTCGTTTGTAATGGGTTTTAAACAGTAAGTTCCCGTACTATATACAGGGGAAAAACTGTAAAAGATCTAACCAGACATTTCATGTAATTTTACAGTAAAATGCTGTTAATTGTACAATTTTTAGAAGTAAAAAAGAACAAATCGACGTATAATTTACAGTCAAAAACTGTAAACTGATATTCTCAGAATTCCCTGCGTGACACTCCACATTTGAAAGTATTTTGTTTAAATAATCATGTTTTTCTATAGTTTTTGTTATTAGTTATGTATATTTGGGCTTTATGTTACATCTTCTGTTGTTTAATTGGTGTTTAGTGTTTGCGTGAATGACTCTGTGTGCCTTCTATATATTAGTATGTGCTTCAGCTGCTTCAGCTTCTGCTTGGGATGAACTAATTCTCTTTTACCACCTGCAATTATGGTGGTTGTCAATTTATGCAATTTATGTAAAACATTTTAGTAGCAGTGTGCATTGTTGAATTTACTAGTTTACACTCAAATTTTCTTGTTTGTAAATTACAGTTTGTTCTGTAAATGTTTTTACAGTTTTTCTGTATTTTTTTTTACAAAATTATTCTGGCAACCACAGCTGCCAAAATTATTTTGTAAAAACTACAGATTTTTTTTT
>NW_015632119.1:481420-490875 GCF_001515625.1 Sinocyclocheilus rhinocerous
CTGTTAATTGTACAATTTTTAGAAGTAAAAAAAGAACAAATCAATGTATAATTTACAGTAAAAAAACTGTAAACTGTTATTCCCAGAATTCTCTGCATGACACTCCACATTTGAAAGTATTTTGTTTAAATAATCATGTTTCTTAATAGTTTTGTCGTGTTTGTTATCAGTTATGTACATGTGGGTTTTTGTTACATCTTCTGTTGTTTAATGAATGTTTATTGCATAATTTAAGTGTCGTGTGTTACCATGATGGTGTTTAGTGTTTGCGTGAATGACTCTGTGTGCCTTCTATATATTAGTATGTGCTTCAGCTTGTGGAAGAGCTGCTTGGGATGAACTAATTCTCTTTTACCACCTGCAATTATGGTGGTTGTCAATTTATGTTAAAGATACAAAACATTTTAGTAGCAGTGTGCATTGTTGAATTTACTAGTTTACACTCAAATTTTCTTGTTTGTAAATTACAGTTTGTTCTGTAAATGTTTTTACAGTTTTTCTGTATTTTTTTTTACAAAATTATTCTGGCAACCACAGATAATACAAAATTATTTTGTAAAAACTACAGATTTTTGTTTTTACAGTGTAGGGTGCTTAAAACTTGATTAATGTTGGGTATGGAGTTTTTACGTTTTTAAATATTAACATTAAAAAGAACTGTTTTCAATTTGAAAATATTTAAAATAATTTATTCCTGTGATGCAAAGCAGAATTTTCAGCATCATTACTCCAGTCTTCAGTGTCACATGATCCTTCAGAAATCATTCTAATATGCTGGTTTGCTTCTCAATTATTATTTTTTTATGCTCAATTATTAATAAAACAATTGTGCTGCTTAATATTTTTTGTGGAAACCATGCTAAATTTTTTTTCAAGATTATTTGTTGAATAAGTCCAAAAGAACAGAATTTATTTAAAATAGAATATGTTGTAACATTATAAATGTCTT
The DNA here is from genome assembly GCF_001515625.1 of Sinocyclocheilus rhinocerous. Classification (NCBI taxonomy): domain Eukaryota; kingdom Metazoa; phylum Chordata; class Actinopteri; order Cypriniformes; family Cyprinidae; genus Sinocyclocheilus; species Sinocyclocheilus rhinocerous. The sequence goes on from NW_015632119.1 coordinate 482,370, forward strand.
TACTGTCACTTTTGATCAATTTAATGCATCCTTGCTGAATAATTTTTTTTTACTATTTATGTACCCCCCAAATTTTTAAGTAGCAAAACTGTTTTTAACATTGATAATAAGAAATGTTTATTGAGCAGTGAAATCAGCATATTAGAAAATTCAGCATTACATCACAGGAATAAATTACATTTTTAATAATTGTAATAATATTTCACCATATTACTGTTTTTACTATATTTTTATCAAATAAAAGCAGCTTTTGTGAGTATAAAATATATTTATATTTATATAAATAAAAAATAAAAAAATAATTATTTCAAACATTGGCCAAGTGTATATTTCCTGTATTTCTACTGTAATCATGAAAGCGCTGCTTGTTTTCAAACTTTTTTTTTTTTTAATAGGGAGTTTCGATACATTAAACCAATTCATTGAAATGTCATGATTTCAGATGTTGCCAGAACTGTGTGTTCTTCAGCCCAACAGTGCTATACAATAGTTATTGAAGGGGGAACATTTTGATTTCAGTTTATGTCTTAATATTATTATTATTTATTTAAGAATTAGCTTATTTTAATGTATAATTAATTAATTGAAATTCTTTTAAGTCATCCTGAGGCCCCTTGGTTGAGAACCAGTGTTATAGATGGTCCTGCCGTTTGGTTTAATAAAGATGGCATGTAAATAGAGTTTAATGTCATCGATGATGCTTTCTCTCTTCAGCTCCAGCAGGCTGTACAGGAACACCCGGTGGTTCTCCTGCCCAGCCACCGTAGTTACATGGACTTCCTGATGATGTCCTACTTACTCTACATGTACGACCTTCCCCTGCCTGTGATCGCAGCTGGAATGGGTTAGTGTGGACAGGAGTTGTTTGAGGAGTGTAGCTATTATACAAACACAAGTAGACACACTTTGCAAAAGTATATAGTCCATACTCCTTTATATGCTTGAGTGGACTTTAACTGATTTTATAGCCTTTTTGTGGTTCTCTCAGGGTGTTTTTGAGGGTTGACTTTGTTTAGACAGTATCTGGGTGGTTTGATGTACAAAAAGTGCCAGCTGGAACATCTAAACAATTGATAATCTATCTGTATTATATTCAAAATCTTAATACAAGCACTCTGTGGTAGTTTCTAAAACTTCATAAACATAAAACATGGTTGCGCCATGTTTTTATTCTAGAATATATACTCTTGTAAAATCATGGTATTTTTAAGTACCCTGTATATATGGGTCAAAAATGAGATGTCGCATCAAATTCGGTTGACAAAAGTGTTTTTGTATGCATAGAAAGCATATTAAATTCAAGTAAAGTGTCTGCTTTAATGTTTCAAATAACTTTTGTGAAAATCAAATGTCAAAATATTGGTGAAATAATGTTCCATCATCATTCAGTGTAACATATTTATGTAAAAATGAAACAGTATCCTTATTCTGACCTGTACTTATTAAAATATATAAAAGAAAAAGTGATCATACAAAATTTCATTGTATTTTAAATGATTAAAAACGTCTTGCTGATAAATGGGTAAAATCTAGTGATTTCATTACATATACTGTGCTATTTACTAATGTCATGATGTTTCCTGCAGATTTCATGAGCATGAAGTTTGTTGGTGAGATGCTGCGCATGTCGGGAGCTTTTTTCATCCGTCGGTCGTTTGGCGGTGATAAACTTTACTGGGCTGTGTTCTCTGAGTATGTGAAGACCATGCTGAGGGTAAGGCCCTTCATCCAAACAACTGAACAAATCAGCAAATTAGGGAACTAGACTGTCCCGTATATATAAGATAAAATACATAAGATAAAATGTACGGCTTTTCACACCGCTCTTAACCCTAGGTAAACATCTTAAGGCCCCGATATTCTCAAAACGAAGTTCTTTTTCGTTCTTCGTTTAGGGGTAAAACGAAATTCGAAATAGTTGAGCAGCTGTTATCGAACATCCCGACACCGCCCACTCTGATGAAAGCAACGCTTATATGAATATGTAAATATGTGCTGCGCACTTTCCTCTCAGTAACAAAATAAACACAACAAAATTGGAGAGAACAGCAAGCATTTTTCAATTAAAAAAAGCATCTGTTCGTACCAACATGGGTATGTTTGCACGAGCTCTGCAAATTAGCACTCCCGTGAAGTCATGCCACGTGTATTTACATGGCACTTTATTCAATATATAGCTTAAAAGCAAGCAGCAGTATTAAACATGAAAAACAGTGTCAGTGTCTCACTTCATCAGAAGCACAACTTCATTGGCTACTGTAAAGCGGCTCTCCACTGCACGGACATCACACCTTCAGGGACTCGACAGACGAAATGATTCATGAACCCAGAGAAGAGTTCCGTGTGAAAGAAGGCGGAGCCTCAGTGCACACCTCCTATGACGTAATCGTCATGGACCAATGGTAGTACGAAGGTGTTTGGCAGCCGGAACGAACTTTTCCGTAAAGTTCGCTTTGGCAAGCCGTTTCGAACTCCCAAAACGAACTTCGGTTTGGCCGGATTTTGTTCGAAATGACGTCACATCAATTTATTCTTCGATTTCGCTTGAAGTATATCCGGGCCTTTATGTGTAGTTGCAAGGACCCTTGATCAAGCCCAGTGTTGGGGAAAGCTAATAGCTAAAAGTATTGCATTACGATATTGCGTTAAGGTTCAACACTTTCTTCTCAATCACAAAAAACTAAAAAAAACAAAAGTTATGTTAATCTAAAGTCATTTTTGCTTGTTAGTATGGTTGAATTGCATCATCAAAGGTCAGCAGTAAAGACATTGGTTGATAAAATGAGATTAAATAAAGGATATTTGTGTTATTTAACACTTAATTATTGCAGATTTGCATCATATTCTGAGTTTGTTCTTCACTGTTTTTATAAATTTTGAGCAGTACTATATCTGTTTTTGTGCAAGTGAGATGAGTAAATGCGTATTCACATTTAGTCTAGAATTACAGTAAGCTTCATGTTTACACAGCGCACACAACACCTCTGCACTCGCTCCTGATTTCTCTCATCATGGGGACAGGACAGCTGTCAGTCAATAAATGGGAAAACAAAGTCACTGGCATTACTTATTTGAAAAATCAATTAAAAAGTAATTTGTTACTTTACTAGTTACTTGGAAAAAAGTAAGTTACGTAACTTGCGTTACTTGTAATGCGTTCCCCCAACACTGATCAAGAACGAGTTAAACAGGTTGATCCAGTGCAATTTTACTGGTAATAAATGTACTGTGAGTCATTTTGGATAAAAACATCTGCTAAATGACTGTTTACTGTATATCCTTCCATTCTTGACCGTTGAAAATATACATTGTTGAAAAATGATTAATCTGTTATATGTCATTTATTCAGAATGGATATGCCCCGATTGAGTTCTTCTTGGAAGGAACTAGAAGCAGGACATGCAAATCTCTCACACCAAAGACAGGTAAGTGTACATCGACTATATGTTTGTTACATTTTTTATACAATTTCAAAAACAGACTGTCTGTGCTGCTGTGACTTTTTTGTGATTCATTTTGATAAAAGCTCTTTGCTGACTTCTTCATGTATTGTGCAGCGTCAAGGCTTTTCCCCACCTTTCAGCCTTTTTTTATTGCTGCACAAATAAATTCAAGGTGACAGGACACATTTTTTTGGTCCGCATCGCTTGCGCACAGGAAGTGAGATGCCAGCTAAATGAAATTTCACAGGACTTTCACAACTGAATCATAGTCCCAGAATGATATAGAGCCCCTGACTAATTTATGGCACAGAGGTTCAAATCGACAGCTTTAAACCTGGAAAGCCCAATGGTGGCAGCTCATCAATCAAAGCGAACAAAAGCAAATTGAGATGAATGAGAGAAACAACACGCTCCGCCTCTTTGAACACTGTTCGTTTTGTGTCAGCTTCATCTCCCACTCTCTTTCTCTTCTCCCTCAGGGTTGTTGAATATTGTGATGGAGCCGTTTTTTAAAGGAGAGCTATTTGATGTGAACCTGGTTCCTGTCAGTATCAGCTACGAGAGAATTCTGGAAGAATCTCTGTACGCCCGTGAGCTGCTCGGCATCCCGAAGCCCAAAGAATCAACCTCAGTACGCATGGCCTTCTAATATGCATCCCATCACTATTTTTAGCAGACATATGAGAACAAAATATGCGCAGCAAGATATATTCTCTTAATCTGTTCACATTTCCTTTAAAAAAAAACAAAAACAAAAACAAAAAACAATGACTGTTTAAAAGTTTGGGGTCGGTAACATTTTTTAATATTTTTGAAAGAACACTCATATGCTCACCAAGGCTACATTTATTTAATTAAAAATACAGTAAAAACACTAATATTGTGAAATGATGTTATTTAAGTTTTAAATGTTTTCTAATTTGAATACATTTTAAAATGTAATTTATTCCTGTGATGCAAAACGGAATTTTCAGCATCATTACCCCAGTCTTAACTGTCACATGATCCTTCAGAAATCAGTAATTCTAATGTGCTGATTTGGTTCTGAACATTTCTTATTATCAGTGTTGAAAACAGTTGTGCTGCTTAACAACTGACTCTACATTTTTGAATTGTGTAAATATGAATAAATGTTACAATATTTTTTTATGTTATGAGTCACATAATGGACAGTGGATACATATAAATAAATGTATGTTAAATACCCAAAACAGTCCCTAAAATGATATATCTATCTATATCATGAAGCAAAATTGTACAAGATAATAAGCCTTTTTGTCTCCTGAATTAAGTTAATTTTCATTTCAGGCATAAAACCTCACTTAAAGGGGTCATGAACTGCTTTTTTATTATTTTGTACTGTTCTCTGAGGTCCAGTTATAATGTTATCAAGATTTTTACAAAGAAAAAACATCATAAATTAGAAGTAATAGGCTATTTTCTGTCCTGTTTTGATCCCCTCTCATTGGAACGCTCTGTTTGAATAGGCGTGGCGGATTGTAGACTTGGAAGTAAACGCCCACTGCTATGATTGGTCAGTCAGGCATAATCACTTAAAGGGGTCATGAACTGCTTTTTTATTATTTTGTACTGTTCTCTGAGGTCCAGTTATAATGTTATCAAGATTTTTACGAAGAAAAAACATCATAAATTAGAAGTAATAGGCTATTTTCTGTCCTGTTTTGACCCCCTCTCATTGGAACGCTCTGTTTGAATAGGCGTGGCGGATTGTAGACTTGGAAATAAACGCCCACTGCTATGATTGGCTAACAGTTGTATATGTTTGCCTTCATAGATGGACACTGCTATGATTTAGGTTAAAAATGCATACATATTCAGTACATATCAAACAATCTGTAATAACAGACAAAGCAGCAGTGACTACATAATAAATACTCACACTTGTGTGGTCAGATCCAAAATATTCCGCACAGCATCGTCTTTTAGTTTCAATCTTTCTGAAAATCCTGTGTCGAATTGTCTTGTTTGTAAACGAATCTGCGGTAAAATGAAGTGAACAAAGGACCAAGTTCTTACTGACGCGGTCTGGAACTTCATTAAAAATAAAGCTAATCCTTTCTTTCCTAATGTTGGGATCGGATGGAAGGTTATGCAAAGACTGTGTTTTTACAACTTGGAACTGCACAGCGTCTTGTTGTCTTCAGAGCATCTTTATCGTTTGGTTTCTGTGTAGACCTCCGTTTGCCTCTCTTGTTATTTACAAAACATGCGAGAATCAGTAGGCGGTGCTAAACAGGCAGTGCTGTAGAAGCAGGCGTTGATCTTCTTCTGCGGAGGCGGGGTTTAGCAACACTATTACATCATAAAGTGAAACATTCCACAAGCTGTCGTTTTGGGAGATGGTCTAACGAGAAAGTTTTGAGTTCTGAAACTTACAGGATGTTTTTATAGTACGATGACCTCTTTATCTGTCAAAAGATCAAGGGAATTTTGATTTCTCAGTTCATGACCCCTTTAATGTTTGAACGTTTATGCTTGGATATTCTGTTTTTTACTGGAACATTTCTCAACTCTGTTTCTTTCTTCCTCTCAGGGTCTGTTGAAGGCCCGGCGGGTCTTGAGTGAGGACTATGGCAGTATGTATGTGTACTTTGGTCACCCTGTATCTGTGCGCAGTCTGACAGAGGGAAAAATAACCCGCTCTCAGTACAACCTGCTGCCCAGGTATGACACCTGCAATCAGCCACGCTCAGAATGTTTTGCTCTAAAGGCCTACATTATTCACACAAAGCATTTGAATGGATTTTTGTCACAACAAGGTTTTAAAGGGGTCATATGATGCTGCTCAAAAGAACATTATTTTGTGTATTTGGTGTAGTGAAATGTGTTTATGCGGTTTAAGGTTAAAAAAACACATTCTTTTCCACATACTGTACATTATTGTTTCTCCTCTATGCCCCGCCTTTCTGAAACGCGTCGATTTTTACAAAGCTCATCAGTCTGAAAAGCAAGGTGTGCTCTGATTGGCCAGTTATCCAGTACGTTGTGATTGGCCGAATACCACTCGCGTTTGAATCATCAGTGGCTAATTCCTTAAATATGAAAACGTACTTACAGACTGTGAGTCAGAAGAGCCTTTCTTTCTTTGCGTGAACATTTGGGCGGTGTTATGCAAATCTTCCCACATCGTGACGTAGACATGTGGGGGCGTGTTTAAACGAGGCATTTTAGGTAGGCGTGGCTGACTCTTAACTTTGATAAAGAATATCTCTTTGGGTTTGAGACTTTAGTCTTTGCAACTTTAGGGATCTTATCTATTCACAAACAGCTTGTAACACTCCAAAGAGAAAGGAAAACTTGAAATCGCATCATATGACCCCTTTAAAATCTAAACAATGCAATTTGCTCACCTAGCAGCATGCTAGCAACACATAGCATGATTCACACCATGGCATGCAAAGTTTTCTTATCCTTGTTTAATAATGTCACAGTAAATTATGCTTATTAATAAAAAAATCTGTTTTCAGAAACAGTTGTTGTATGTACTGTACCTGTGGTGTAGAACAATCAGAAAGATGATGGCATCGAAACTCAAGAGGTTCTCTTGTGAATGTTACTGGAAAATCAATGATCATGGCTTTACATTGTATAGATTTTTATTTTGTGTTTATTATTTTCTTTACTAACTTACACTTTCATTCAAAAGTTTAATTTTTTTAAAGAAATTAATATTTTTATTCAGCAAGGACACATTAAGTTAATTTAAAGTGACTGTAAAGACATTTATAATGTTACAAAAGATTTATATTTTAAATAAATGTTTTTTAAATAAATGCTTTTCATCAAAGAACTCTAAAAAAACAACATATCATGGTTTCCATAAAAATATTAAGCAGCAACTGTTTTTTTTTATTTTTTTAACATTGATAATAGTAAGAAATGTTCCTTGAGCAGCAAATCAGCATATTAGAATGATTTCTGAAGGATCATGTGACACTGAAGACTGGAGTAATGATGCTGAAAATTCAGCTGTGCATTGCAGGAATAATTTTCATTTATTTTTTTTAATATATAATATATATATATCCAAATAGAAAAGTGTTTAAATTGTAATAACATTATACAATGTTGCTTTTTACTGTAACTTTCATCAAATAAATGCAGCCTTGGTCAGCATAATCTTCTTTCAAAAATATGTAAAATCTTTTTAATGGTACAATATGTTTATATATTTACATTCAATATTGATAATTTATAGTAGATTAATATACAGGTGCATCTCAATAAATTAGAATGTCGTGGAAAAGTTCATTTATTTCAGTAATATTGCTAATTTTAACATTTTTGGTTTCCACTGTCAGATTTCAGCTATAATCTATCTTTAGGTGAAGCAGATTGCAGTCTGTACAAAGTGAAATATCACGTCGAACCTCACGACTGACTTTAGTGTTGTTTTTATCAGGTGCATTCCTCAGAAACCCAGCGCAGACACTCATGAGTTTCTGAACGACACTGCGTTCCGACTGGTGCGCATCCAGGAGGGGAACATGGTTCTGAAGCCCTGGGTTCTCATTGCCACACTGCTGCTACAGAACCCTGATGGCATGGACCTCTCCTCTCTCGCAGAACAGACAGACTGGCTCAGACACCTGGCATTGGCATTTGGAGCGTTCTTGGACTGGCCTGGTAAGGGATCACAGTCTCAACCTCAGACTGACCACTCGAATCAGTCTGTTAGAATGTCTGGGAGTCAGGATGCACAGGTTTAAATCAGTCTACCAGGAAACAAAGCCTGATTTGTGAGGCACAGGCTGCTGCAACAAGTGTTTCTAAGGAAGAGCTAATCACTAGATTTTCCAAGTTTGAAAGATTCATGGCATGTTTGAAATAGATTCAGAATTCTGTCTGACACACAGCATGTGTTCACACTGCACACAAATCTGATTTACTTGGAAATGTTGTCTTTTCTCATGTTTATCATGATGTCTCGCTGCAGTACTAATCACACAATGCCCATGAGATATAAGCAACGTTTCATACATACCTCATGCATATATATATATATATATATATATATATATATATATTGTGTGTATAGAAAA
>NW_015632119.1:490951-515917 GCF_001515625.1 Sinocyclocheilus rhinocerous
ATATATATATATAGAGAGAGAGAGAGAGAGAGAGAGGATCCTGTACCACTGACTCATTATTCTCTGCATACAGTAGTGAATATTACATACTTTGCTGTATTAAGAAAGAGTGAATGAGCATGAGTGTGTTTTTTCCCCCGGAATTGAAAGTATTTAATGGACTTTTTTGACATCAGAAGAATTATTTTCATATCATGGATATTAATTGTGATATTAACTAAACATTAGTTTATGCAATTAGCTGTCATGCACTAGAGACATCAAGTTTTTTTATGTTTTTGGAAGAAGTCACTTATGCATTTGCTTGATTTAAAAATACAGTAAAATCTCTAATATTGTGAAATATTATTGCAATTTAAAATAACTATTTTCTTTTTGAATATTTAAAAAATGTACTCCTGTGATGCAAAGCTGAATTTTCAGCATCATTACTCCAGTCTTCAGTGTCACATGATCCTTCAGAAATCATTCTAATGTGTTGATTTGATGCTTAAGAAACATTTTTTTTTTAATATCAATGTTGAAAACAGTTGTGCTGCTTAATATTGTGAAAACCGTGATACTTTTTTTTTCAGGAATCTTTGAAGATTAAAGAAAAATACAGCATTTATTAAAATATTATTTTTTTGTATGCTGTTATTCCTTGCTGAATAGAAGTCATTTCTAAAAAAAAAAAAAAAAAAAAAAAATCTTACTGACCCCAAACTTTTAAATGTTAGTGTACATTTATACCATTTATCAGTCTAGATTCATGCTAATAAAAATACATTTTTAACATTAGTTGTTGTATAAATGAACAGTTATTGTATCATTAATAAACATGAATTAACTGTTGACGACAGTATAAAATCAAAAGTGTTAATCTAAAATTCAATATAAAAATCATATCAACTCATATTAAAAATCATATAACATACAGTTAAAGTATTTGTATCCGTGAGTGAAGATCTCTAAATTTGAAAGCGACGTGTGAAATTGTATCCTATTATCATATATCATGTTCTTCAAATTTTCTCATTATGGCAAAAATGATCATGCATATCTCCAGGATATGCAGAATCTGCTTAGATAAAGGAAAGACGCTCAATGAATAATTCATTGCAGAGAAATCCAATAGCTCAATCTAAACTTACTTGACCTTAATTTGAACAATCCCGAATAATATGATCTCTCTCTCTCTCTCTCTCTCTCTAGATCATGCGGCCTGCAGTGAAGTCATCAGCTGTAGTTTAGCTCTGCACAGACACCTGTTGAGTGTGTCTGCAGGCCACGTTCAGCTGAGTGTCACGGATGCGCCGCAGGTCGAGACCACACCAGAGGAAGCCGTGTTTCACCAAGCGGTCGTTGTGCTCTCTTGCGCCTCCTACAGGAACCAGATCCTACATGTGTTTCTGAGACCTGCTCTGTTAGCGGTGGCCATGCAAAGTGCAAACTCCAACAGAAAAGGTGTGAGAGAAATATGTTTTATAAACGTTACTTGTTTTTCTCTGGATTAGTAGATTTGACCAATCACAAAGTCATTTGTGTTCTAGACGACGTCTACAACTGTTTCAACTTTCTGAGAAACATGTTCTCCAGTGAATTTATTCTTTGCCCTGGGGACTCGGTTCAGGTTAGACCACATTCACAAAAATCTTGTCACCGCGATTTGTAACTGAATATTTGAGAATCATTTGAAAGCCAGACTTTTACTGTTTCAGTTGAAACCGAATGAAATCACAAGTCCTTAAAAGAATCTCAGCTCTAGATTGTAATGTCAAATGTCTTTTCATGACATGTTATCGTGTGTGTTTTTGTAGGACTTTGAAGAAGCGTGTTATTTGCTCATGAAGCGTGGAGTGTTGCAGGTATTGGAGCATGAGATTGTGATGTCAGCGAGTGGTCACAGCACCCTCGCTTTCCTGTCTTCGGTTCTGGACCCCTTCTTGCAGGGATACCAGGTGACACCTCATACACAATGTGCAAATGTATACTGCTCTGCTGCTCAAAAGTTTGGAGTCAGTATGATTTTTTCATCTTCAGTTGTTTTCAACATTGATAATAATATGAAATGCTTCTTGAGCAAATCAGCATATTAGAATGATTTCTGAACGATCATGTGACACTGAAGACTGGAGTAATGATGCTGAAAATTCAGCTTTGCATTGCAAGAATATTTGACAAAAAATCTATTAAAATCTATGAAAAGTAAAATATATTAAAATAGCTTTTTTTTCCACAATATTAATATTTTTACTTTATTTTTAATCAAATAAATGCAATCTTGTTGAGCATAACAGACTTGTTTCAAAAACAATAAAAAAATCTTACTGAGCCCAATCTTGTGATTTTAGTGACCTGTACGCATTTTGCGTAGCGGGTACGCATTTTGACCTTAAAGTACACTGGTACGATTTGTCACTCTAAACTACGCAAAAACCCGGTGACCTGTCCACGCGCAGTAAACAAGCAACAGAAAAAGATGAGGAGTTCAACCAAATATAATTGCGTATACGTTACGTCATTGCGTGATTACTTAAATGAACGGGTGAATCAGTTATTTGAACCAGTTCACGGAAAAGATTCATATTTCCCCATTTGCCTGAGGCTATGGATTACAGGCAATAATGTTCAGTTTCTTGCACAGACCAATCGTTTCACTTCATAAGATCTCAATATGTCGTCAGGAGTCACAGGTATTTATTTTGTCTTGCCTGATATGATTTTTTTGACTCTCAAAGTGACGGTAGCCGCTTTGCATTTTATGAATTACCAAGGATCATGATTTCAGCTAAAAATCTTCTTTTCTGTTCTACTTATGAAAAAAGAGTCACCTACACATTGGATGACCTGAGGGTAAATTAACAGCAAATTGTCATTTTTGGGGTAAAATATCCCTTTAACTAGTAGGCCCTGTATAAAACTGCTTATTTATTAATTGTTTTCACATAGGAAACATTTTAGGTTTAATTAACTGCTATTGAAGGTCATATTAATTTGTGTGTGTCTTTGTGCAGGTGGTGAGCCGCTATCTGTGTGAGGAGACTAATGAGAACCTGACGGAGAAGGAGTTTATTCCTGCTGTGAGGAATTTTGCACTGAAACTCATATTAGCAGGTAACACAGCATGGCAGTGGAGGTTTAAATTGTTTACACACCAGGTCCTGTTTACACCTGGTATTGACATCCATCTAAACTGATCCGATTATGCATGTCCTGCGCTGCGTCCGCTTGTGATCAGATCTGGTAGAGGTGTTGCAATTGTCTCAGACCACAAAAAGCTGATTTTGCGTCGGTTTGAAATTTCAGTCTTCCGTTTTCTCTGTGTGTTTGTCATCATGGCATCAGGCCGTCTGAAGTGTTATGAAGCTTTATCCTCCGACCTGCAGAAGAACGCTCTAGCAGCTTTTCTGAGGCTCAAAGCCGTGATGAAGGTCAAAGTGTAAGTCCATCTACATTTAGTCTGTGTTTCATGGGCTTTTGAAATGTTATGGTTGTTTAACTGACGTGAACTCTGTCTCACAGAGGAGATCAGGTGACGCTGAAGGTAAACAAGATTGCAGTGAACTCATTGGAGGATACGCTGGGTAAGAGTGATGTCATATCTCATCAAAATAGCTGGTGGTCAAGTATGGCAATGTTTGAAATAGCAATCTAACATACTAGTCTAATTATATCTGCAGTATATAATGTTTATTGTACACCCAAAGTTAATTTTACTGTAAGCATGGGATACCTGGATCATGTACAGTAGTACTTTGGCAATAAGAAGTATACAGCAGACTACACTGTCTGCAATACTGTATCCCAAAATGCATTGTGGCTGGCAACCAGTGTGATGAATGAATGGGAAGGAAAATTATTTTTCTCTTTCTTCTTAACTTTTTTTATTCGTCTGTTAAGTATTACATAATTTTTACACCAAATTAAATTAAAAATGAAAAACAGTTATTTAGCTTTTAGCATTATTTAGTTTCTGTGCTTAAAAATCCACGTGAAGAGGTCATTTTACTACAAATATAGCATTCTAATGTTTGATTTTTTTTTTTTTCCTGGAATGCCTTCTGTGTCACCAATTTTGTTATTGTCAAGTGTATGTGTATATATATATATATATATATATATATATACAGTATATATATATATATATTACTAAGTTATCTTATCACATACAATTTTTAATAATTGTAGGCAATATTCAGTGTAAACTCTTCAAAATCCTGGTAAATCAACCGGGATAAATAAATTAAATAAATAAATTTTTCTTGTAATATACTGTTAGATTTACACAGATTTAATTGCTGAATTGTTTTGCAAAAGCACACAGAGCATTATAGAGCATTAGATTGTATAAATAAAACTTATATTTTTGTAACTAAAATGACATGCAAAAGACTCCCAATTTATATTTATGAATGCGAATAGTTTTACAAATTACACAAAATTGCTCATTTGCTTAATGTGCTCATGTTTTAATAACTACAGTAGCCTTATGTTTAGATTACCGCTGATATGTGTTCAGAAATAAAGCAAGAAACATACAATTATTATTTTTTTTTTTACATTTTGATGAAAATAAGTACATATCAGGTAAACTTTGAAGGACTTGTTTTATAAGATGGTCCCAAAAACATATTATTATTTTACAAGTACTATTAAAGAATATTTTAAAAGTTATGTATATACAAAATAGTTTGGTCTTTTTTTTAAATTTTAGTTAGAATTTGAATTTTATTTAGTTAGAATTTGAAAGTTGAATTATATTACATGTTTGCAATTACTGTATTGTTTTTATTGAGTGAATGCAACAACAACAACATCTAAATATGTAATGGGTAAAACGTAAACCAGTGCACACACATATTTAAAAATTAAATTATTAAAACATATTTTAAAAACAAACAAAAAATACTTTTTTTGGCCCAGATTTTATTGCTTGCTTTTAAAATGCAGTAATTTGCTCTTAAAAACGTAACGTTTTAAAAGTTTCCTCAGACAGAATTCGTTTGTTTGCCTCATTTTCCACTGTGACCCAGTTCTTGTCTCGCTGTGCTGTAGTGCCATGGCCTGCATGGCCTGCATCTTTGCTCTATTTTACAGCTACGCTTGTTTACTTTTCTTTTCCTCTGTCACACAGGAGGTAAAATTCCTACCCAGAAGCCCATCCTCGCTCGACTGTAGTCGTATACACACACGTGGAGTCTCTGGAGGGCCAAACCAAACTAAACTGCCTTCATTAACATAATGCCAAATTTTGCAAGGTGGCATGGCTTCGCTGACTACAAAGGTTACCTGTCATCGAGCTTTAAAGGGACGTCACGGGTTTGCCATCTGGGACGCCCATGTTACGCTAGAAACACTCTTTTTATCTCTCTCTCTCTCCGACAAGCTTGACAGCAGGTTGCCGTGTCTGTGATCAGCCTTCGATCTTCACCGTGTCTTTATCAGACGAGTTTTAAACTGCTCTGAAGTTGCCAAGTAGATGAAGACAGTGACACTTTTGATTTTTTTTTTCTCGCATTTGAACGACCTGTTACCACCGTTTGTGTGTGTTTTATCTACGTCTGCACTAAAGAGCCTTCGCTTTGATATGAAACACTGTTACTGTTTGTTCTCACTGGATTTGTGTTGGGTCTGTTATCTTTTCTTCATGACTTGTTTGAATTGAACGGTTTTCTTTTGCTCTGTAGATATGGCCGTCTGTTGCGTTTGCTACGGATCAAGGTTTTTAGGGATCATGTTACAAAAATAGGTCACACGAAAGTGTGTTAACTCCTTCAGAGCTAAAGAAAAATTGTCTTTTTGTATCTGCTCTTATAAAAGAAACTTGTAGTTAAAGGAACAGTTCACTCAAAAAAAAAAAAAAAAATTTTTGCTGAAAATTTACTCAGTCACCCTTATGTTGTTCCAACAGCTGATAAAAACATCACAATAATCCACATGACTCCAGCCCATAAATCTGCATCTTTGTAATAAACAAATATATCATTAAGATGTTTTTAACTTCAAACCATTGCTTCCAACTAAAATACGAGTCCTTTATATTGTTTTCTCCAGTGGACTTGGACTTGTATTTTGGCCAGAAGTGAAGGTTTAAAGTTAAAATGCCTTAATGATGGATTTGTTTCTTATAAACAAGCAGCTTTTTACTTCACAAGATGTTAATTGATGGACTGAAGTCGTGTGGATTATTGTGATGTTTTTATCAGCTCTTTGGACTCTCATTCTGACGGCACCCATTCACTGCAGAGGATCCATTGGTGAGCTGAGCAAGTGATGTAAAGCTGAATTTCTCCAAATCTGTTGAAAAAACAAACTCATCTACATCATGGATGGCCTGAAGGTGAGTAAAACTTCAGCTAATTTTCATTTTTGGGTGAACTTCTCCTTGATTAACAGAAAGGCTGTTCTCATGAGCCAAATATGGAGACTCTTTATTGCCATAACAGTGTTTACAGGCCTCTCGTAAACTGCAGCATTTCTGCTACAAAATAATAATGCATAATTAAGCGACAGGTTTTATTTTATGCATTACTGCATTGTTTGGATATTTCACATTATATTTAAATAATTAATACGATGACATATTTTTATTATTAAAAAGGATCAGCCGATACAGAGGCATGTCGCAAATGCGAAATCTCTGTTCGCGCTGTTTAATGTCCCTGTTATGTTTTATTTCAAAGCATTATATCCATTTTTCAGACAAAGTTAAGCTTTTAAAATGATGTGAAGTTGGTGCCGTATCAGTTTCGGTTTCTGTGTTTTTGATTTTTCACACTGCCAACTAAAACTGAACTACAAAGTTTAGATACAGTTATGTGCTGCACTTTTTCTAGGAAAAACAAAAAATCTAAAATTGTGGCCATTGTGTGGATTAGAATGGGAATTCAAGTATATTTTTATCCCATATTTTGGACTGATCATCAGACATTATTTGTCTGTAATCACTGAATGGATGATGCAACTATAAAACACAAGCCAAAAAAAAAGTAAAGCCATAGCATTCATTCACTCTGGGTTTGGGTCAATTCTTGCACAGTTTGTTGAATTAAGTAAAAAAGCTGAAGCCATATTTATGTTTACATTGACAAGCAGCTTTTTACATAATTAGATGAATTCATCTTGTGGATTGAAATGGTTTTGAAAGAATCTGGAAATCACTCCTTTCGACTTTTGGACATTTTGTTTTTTTTTCTATCTATGGGATTGAGTGTCTTTCTAATAATGTTAATATTGTGATTGAACAGTGTTTCCGTCTGATAAATTTGGAGAAATGGCACTAAAACTAAAGATTAAATGTATTACGTGCAACCCAAGTGCTGGCCATATTATGTGTTTTTGTAATATGTACTGTATATGATCAATATTTCTGGTTTTCTCCAGCCATTTGATTACATTTTCTTTTCTTTCCTTTTTTTTTTTTTTCTTTTTTTTTTTTACCCAGCATTTAGTCATCGCTGTGATAGCATAACTGAATTTTCAGCATCAGTACTCACATGATCCTTCAGAAATCATACTAATATGCTGATTTGATACTCATGAAACATTTCTTATGTTGAAAACATTTGTGCTGCTTTTCATTTTTGTGGAGACCACAGATACGTTTGTTTTTCAGGAATCTTTGATGAACACAGTTCAAAAGAACAACATTTATTTGAAATAGAAATGTTTTTACTGTCACTTTTGATCAATTTAATTGGTCCTTATGTAATAAAAGTAATAATTTAATTTCTAAAAATAAATAAATACTGTCATTAAACTTTTGAATAGTAGTCCATGTTGGAAACGTGTCTTTCAAGATAAAGGTCTGGACATCATTCTTTACTATTAGTATTTCACACACATTATAATAGTATATATACTATTATAAGTATATAATAATATAAGAATAATAGCAAAGTTAGTAAAGTCACTGACATTATGCAATAACACAAATGGAAATATATAACACAGTAAATAAAAACTCATTTTAACTTCCATTTCACTCAGGACTCTTCTTTACTAAACTAATTAAAGGTTTTGTTTTAAAATACAATAACACATTTTATTTCAATCTTCCAAATCAAGTCTGAACAATCTGCTGGGAGTCCAATAAAAATCTTAGATTTAGGCAACTTTTATTTAATCCTCATCCTTGCTGTTGTTGTTTAATCAGTCTTGTCCTCTAGATGGCAGACTTGGATGTGGATTTACCAGCTCACATTAAGCAGCCTGTATATTTTGGCCAGTTCGAGCCTTGCACCAAATTTGTGCAGCCAAGTAAAACATTTTACTCATATTTCCTTTTCATTTCATTCATCTTGTCAACAGGATATCAATCACTATGGCAGCAATCTCTTCCACTGAGCGCACAGGACATGTCTACCGCTGGTTCTTGACATTTCCAGTGTTCATGCTGTAGCTACAATTCGGCATATCGTAATTGTATCTGTTTAAATAACAGTGATCCTGTATATCCAGGTATGCACATCAGTCTGTTTCTCATGAGAGCACCTGGAGATTTGGTTTGGTGCTCACACTGCACACATTAAATATAACTTTAAACAATAAAATCATTTAAAATAGTAATAATAGTATTATTGCACTTTTTTATTTTTCTATAAACAAAATAAAGTGTGATAGAAGTATATTTTAAAATAATAAATAAAACATTAAATAAAAAAATACAATTATTTATAGTACACGTAAAAATA
Source organism: Sinocyclocheilus rhinocerous (assembly GCF_001515625.1). Classification (NCBI taxonomy): domain Eukaryota; kingdom Metazoa; phylum Chordata; class Actinopteri; order Cypriniformes; family Cyprinidae; genus Sinocyclocheilus; species Sinocyclocheilus rhinocerous. The sequence goes on from NW_015632119.1 coordinate 499,627, forward strand.
CAATGTTAATATTTACATTTTCTTTTATTTCTCTTTCTTTTATATTTTTATATGAATTTTCGTTATTTTTCAAACCTAAATTCAGCAAGCTTTTATTTTGGCGGGTTGCCTGCAAGCGAAGCGCATCAGTAGTGAACGAAATTTCATTTTTGCTCTGAAACCGACAGCACATATCCTAGATTTATGCTTTCAGTTCGAATGGAAATCTTAGTCGATCTTAAACGGTGATTGATTGTGTATTAACAGCTGTCAATCATGTCCATATGCAAATGAGCGGTCTGAACATTTACCCAGCGCATTTTTTATATTGGTCGCGCATGTGCAGTGTGCGCACTATTATGTGCATTGCTGTGTATCTCTTCTTATTCATACATCCATAGTTTTATTTGATTGATTAGCCTCATTTAGCAAAACACATTCATCAAATTAAAATAAGCAGTGAAGTCCTGCTGTTTATTCTGCCATGTGGAACTGGTAATATAGGATTGGCAGTAAAATGTCATGGCAAATTAAACAACCCCTACTTAATCTGAGTACACTGCATTTTCATAACCAGAGCGCTTCTCCAGGGGGGGCCATCAAAATCCGCTTTAAAATGTATTCATTTGAATGGAAGTCAATAGAGGAGATGCTCCAGTATGCTAAATAAACACATTTTGTGTTGAAAAAGTCTGTCTTGTTATAAATGTTGCACCTTGCAACTAATCTTCACATGCTCTGCTTGCTATAGCCTATCGGAAGTGAGCTATATGTGGGATCTGCTACAAAAAATAGCTGCTTTATAATAGAAATCAAAGATTTGTTTACTGCACTAGTACACATTCATTTCTATGGTCAATTAACAGGCAGTGGTTACTGGCTTTTGTGAAACGCTGAAATTACGTCATAGCTTGTATATGATTTACTTTCAAGACTCGTTCATTTTGACCAGGTTAAACTTTTTACAGTGACACACACTCAGAGTTTCCACCTCTACCAGAAAATCTCTGATGAAACCGAGACTTTGAAGTCTGTTCAGTGTCATTCTGTCTTAAGGTCACATCTAATTGTCACAGCCCAGACTTTTTGTCCTTTTTTTTTCAATGTCACTGGACATGTTATCAATGTTTCATTGTCTGATGTCTAAAAGTAAGACGTCACATGTTTAAAAAAGCGGTGCAGACAGTGGGGGTTGCACACACATGCTGGGTGTGATGTTGGAAAATGGCACTGGCTAAGCTCATGAATATTAAAAGGGTTATGAACAAATAAGTGAAAATTATGTTTTACTACATTGATACACAGTAAATATGTGATATATTTATGCGCAAATGAAATCAGGTCTGTATAGAGTATTTGCCCGTGTGCATACCAGTGTTTGGATGAATGAATAAAAATGCAGTCTGAAAGAAGTCTTAATTTCTACTGAGAAATATGCATTGTAGTCATTATATATTCGCTTGGTTATTTTTAAAGCTATCTTATATCATCTTAGTCACTTTATGGTGTAGTTATTCTTAATCATGAAAATGTTAACTTTTTTTTTTTTAATTACATTTTATTGTTGAAGCTAAAAATGGTCAAATTAAACAGTTCCGTTTTTTTTTTTTTTTTGCATTCCAGTTTGCATATTCTATGTCATTTTCTAGTATAAGCAGTGTGAGTGTGTTCACACTGAAAATTCCAGTAGGAAGTGCACTTCAAATATGGGAATCATGCACTTATTTAAGAAAGAAAAAAAATGAAAGAAAGAAAAAAGAAGGAATGTTGTGGAATGTTGGACACTTCATGCATTTAAAGTTGCCATATGTACATTTTTCACTGTACTAAACAATAAAAATACCATAATATGTTCGCAGATATTTAGGAGCCATGCTAAGTTCACGTGCTTGTTTCTACGAACCACAGTGCTACATTTTTACTTGTGCATTCTGTGTCAGAATGTGCGTTTTTGTTTTGGTCTGTGTGACTCCGCCCACTGCCAATTTACCCAATAGTGTTTCAACATCCTGGGTTGCCAGCTCACGGAAAACACAGCAAACTCACCAAACTCACCAGCAAACAGCAACTGAAGCAAACGAACTGGGGCCAGTTGCATAAACATAGCCACTATGTTAAGATTGTGTCTTAAGAACTAGTTTGACCAACTAGCAGTTAGCCAAGGGGTAACCACTTTTAAAATTCGTACTTTTAAAATTCAGTTTAGACCAGTCTATTTTTTTGTAACTGATTTAAAAAAGTTATGACCAGTCTATAAAATAAATTAAAAAATAACATGACAAAATTTTAAAGACTAGTCTAAGCAGTTTATGCAACCGGCCCCTGGGTCAGAAATTGCAGATTCTTCCCAACCTAAAACATAACAGGGCGACGTTTTTGCGATTATATGATATTCAGAAAACAGGTACCGACCCAGGTACCTTAGCAACCACATAACTACACCCTAGCAACCGCCCCGGGTACCCTAGCAACCGCCTTAGCAACACCCTAGAAACCACCCCGGGTACCCTAGTAACCACATAGCAACACCTTAGCAACCACCCCGAGTACCATAGCAACTGCATAGCAACACCCTAGCAACCACCCATGGTACCCTAGCAACCACTCCAAGTACCATAGCAACCACATAGCAACGCCTTAGCAACCATCCAGAGTACCCTAGCAACCACAATGTATCAAACTTTAAGCTTTTAAAACTACTTTAAACTTCAAACTATTTCAGACTGACCGTCAAACTTAAAACGTTTAAAACTTGTAAATCTTTTTAAAACTTTTCAAACTTTTCTAACTTTTTAAACTTCTTAAAACTTTTTTTTTTAACTTTTCAAACTTTTTTAAACTTTTCAAACTTTTTTAAACTTTCTGGTCCATCTAAAAAAAACTCTATGACCAGAAGCAAAACACGATTTGACTCACTGGAATTAAGAAGACTGTATTTATATCCATCACAACATTGTTTTCATTCGCGTCAAATTAAATATGTCATCTATGTCATCTAAGTCTGTTCTCTACATTAGACCACGAGCAGCTCTACATAGTTTGAATAGGCGTGAACAGATCCATAGGAACTTGGCATTTCAATTGCTTGGCCTTTACGTCGCTCAGTGTCATATTCACAGCTTAAAATTGAAAAAAAAAAAAATAATAATAATTGGTTTTTGCTTTGCATTTGAATACTCAGGAAATGAGAGGATTTGTTAAAGCAGCCTCCTGTGGTCGGCACAACCAGTCACCGAATCTTCAGGGGATAATTCACCCCGCACCAGCCCTTGAGTCGTTGGACACGCTGTTTCCTCTTCCACTGGGAAGCGGCTCCGTCAGATGAGTGTTCAGGAGTGTCAGCGCCGTGGGAATCTCCATCAGTGCGCTACTGACAGCAAAATAAATAATGATTCTCACATGGCAACCGCAACGAAGTGACAGCCTGGAGATGATTTAATAAAATTCAATACAATCTAATTGAAGTTGTGAGCGAAAGCCTCTTGAGAGCGATCCCTTTCTAGATTTGTCACACCCTCTGAACTGCGAGTTATCACTGTGGGAGAAACATGGATGAACCGCACAGCTGGTGGTTACTGAACTTAAACTGGGTTCACACACTTTACACTTGCCCTCAGCAGAAGGTATGGACTCTTTGTGGTCAAATTGTGGACAAAAAACATGTTTTACGTCCTCTGACAAGATGGAATCATAGTCTATAGTTAAAAAATCTGAGTCTATGTTCATCATAAAGTGCACAATTGAAATCGGGCAGCTTCGACTGCCCAAAATCTGCAGACTGGCTTTGACTTTGGTAACTAGTATAAACTCCTTCAGACTGTAAATTGGGGCAAAAATCTTGGCAAAAGTTGTATAGTGTATTCCAGCCTTTAAAACGTCTTAATGTCATTGCATTCGATACAAAATATCAAAATATCTAACTAAGTGGAATTTATTTAAATAAAGATAGTAAAAGCACACTTTTCAGTCAAAACATTTTACAAAAAAAAAAAAAAAAAGTTTTGAATGGTAAAACAATAGATCTACTCTTTAAAAACTGTATTTGGACACTTTTGGTTGTCAAACGTTAGTAGAACTATTATTGTTAATGAGCTGTAGAACTCAGTCTGTGGTTACTCTGTTAGGATGCCTGTGTGAACTTGATGCCAACTGACTTCATACATCCACTAAAAATCATCAACACATCACCAGCTTATTAAAAAACATTGAAAATTTGAATCTGAGAAGTGAAATGAATTCAGAGAAACTTTTTTATCTATTTTTTATTTGATTATTATTATTAATATTTAAAAAAAAAAAAAAAAAAAAAATAAAAATTCATGGATTTTTAAGTGGGACAATTGCCCATTTAAATTTTTGGGTCATTGGATATTAAAAGTATCAAACCACAATACTTGCTTTTAGTTTAGTTTAGTTTATTTATTTATATAACACAATGAACAGTCGCTGACCATTGTGCTGTACAAAAATTGTAAAAACAATATAAAAAAACATCAAATCCAAACAATAAAATAGCATACAAAGACAAATTACACACAGAGAAACAAGCTCAGGACGAATCACGTATTATAAGCCTTCGCTAAAAGGTATACGTTTTAAGTTTTGCTTTAAACAGAGATTCTGTAGAAATTATTCTTATAGATAAAGATAGGCTATTCCACAGTTTGGGGCGACTATGGCAAATGCCCTATGGGATGAAATGCTGCGTGAAATGCTGTAAACTGCGAAAATGAAGTCTCAAAATCCAAATGAACCGAACAAGATCGACTCGAACTAGACGTCAATTAATGCACGCGTGTCACCTGATCCACATATGCACGGATTCCTTTTTGCATGAGCAATTTATGATATATTAATGCAGAACAGAACATTTTTATTCACAAACATAGAGATTCCACAAACTCAAATTGAAAGGCATTTGTTTGTGTTTAGTAAGATACATGTATAAAATTTATGCAGTACATGGATAATTGTGCGTGCATCTATTAATCATTTTGAGTCTAATATCATCCCATAATGCCTAATCTGCCTTTCTTTTTAACCGTGATCTGGGAACCTTCAACAGTTTCTGATTTGATGACCTTAAACATCTAGTAGATATGTTAACAGTCACAAGTTCAGAAGGTACCAGCCCATTTAAGACCTTAAAAACAAAAAGTAAATTCTTAAACTCTATTCAAAAACAACACTGGCAACCAATGCAGAGAGAGTAGACAGGGAAAAGTGCACATATTTACGTGTGCCAGTAAGAAGTCTAGCAGCTGCATTTTAGACTATTTACAAGGGGTTCATATAGGATTGACCAATACCTATATAAATTGAATTGCAGTAGTCTAGACGAGAAGATATAAATCTTCCTTATATACCAAGAAAGAAGAAACTATAGAAACTGTATAGATAACAATAGCTATAATGACAACTTTAACAATATCAGCATTTACACTAATGGACCATGTTTATTATAATCACACACACTGCAGTTATGTTGTCTACAGCTTTAAATGCTTAAGCTCTTTAAAGTCAGGTGGATTCTGATTGTCAATGTTTTTAATCGCTGATCAGCTGGTTGATCAGAAAAAAAGTGATTCAAATGATATTATCCTTCATCTATGGCATTAAAGGGATATTTCACCTAAAACTAAATTTTTTTGTCATCATTTACTCTCCTTCATGTCCAAAACTGTGGTTTCCAACATTCTTCAAAATATCTTCTTTTATGTTCCACAAAAGAAAGCACATCATACTGGTTTAAAATGTCATGAGGGTGAGTAAATGATGACAGATTTTTCATTTTTGGGTGAACAATGAATGTTATAGCTGTGGTGTGGACTCTGCTGTGCTGTCATAGAATTAGATGAATTATTAAAACTTTGTAGTTAGAGTTATCGTTCTAGTTATAATCCTTGGCGTGAATGATCTTAAGTTGGTTTGCAGGTCAAAGCTGGGTTAAGCTGGTCTTGGAACTACTATATATATACAGGTGCATCTCAATAAATTAGAATGTCGTGGAAAAGTTAATTTATTTCAGTAATTCAACTCAAATTGTGAAACTTGTGTATTAAATAAATTCAATGCACACAGACTGAAGTAGTTTAAGTCTTTGGTTCTTTTAATTGTGATGATTTTGACTCACATTTAACAAAAACCCACCAATTCACTATCTCAACAAATTAGAATACTTCATAAGACCAATAAAAAAAAACATTTTTTGTGAATCGTTGGTCTTCTGGAAAGTATGTTCATAACCTGTACATGTACTCAATACTTGGTAGGGGCTCCTTTTGCTTTAATTACTGCCTCAATTCGGCGTGGCATGGAGGTGATCAGTTTGTGGCACTGCTGAGGTGGTATGGAAGCCCAGGTTTCTTTGACAGTGGCCTTCAGCTCATCTACATTTTTTGGTCTCTTGTTTCTCATTTTCCTCTTGACAATACCCCATAGATTCTCCATGGGGTTCAGGTCTGGTGAGTTTGCGGGCCAGTCAAGCACACCAACACCATTTCAGTCTGTGTGCATTGAATTTATTTAATACACGAGTTTCACAATTTGAGTTGAATTACTGAAATAAATTAACTTTTCCACGACATTCTAATTTATTGAGATGCACCTGTATATATACAGTGTGTGTCAATGCATTTAATGGTATTGAATGCTTATCATCTTACCATATTAATGTACTATGGTATACTCAAACAACACATTGTTTTACCATCATCTGTATGCTAAAAATCATACATTTGGTTGATTATAGTGTTGACTGTAGTTTAGGATGTGCATGTGAAGGTCATTTCACAGCTACACAATGAACCCTAATCAATGTGATGTACGGAAATAACTGCATTTTCCACCATATCTATATGCCTATATTATCTGCTAATTGAGAACATTTACAAGAAAGCATTTCATAAGCATTTCCTAATTCCCCAGAGGAAAGAGAACTACAGATTTTGTTATCTTATGGGAAAAGCAGGATGCATTGAATCAAAGCAGAGCCCATTGATTCATAATGAAGCTTGTTATATCTCAGTCAGATTGGGTAACAAGACTGGAGCATAATGCTTTCACACAGAGAAACCAAGGTCTGAAAACCCAAGACTATATTGATTTTTCTCCCCCCTGTATGATTTGTATGAAGGGGTGCATTTCATCAGGGTTTAGTCATGAAACATCACCTCTCGGCCCTATGGGTAATGTGGCTGTACCGCCCAGGAAATTAAATTAGGAAATTAGAGCCACAGTATTTAAATGAGACTCTCAGCAGCAAATCGCTTCCTGTGTTTTACTGTTCAACATTAACCTCACTGAAAGCACCATGAGGCAATTAGAATCACCAAATCACGTATACGCTAGCTTTCAACGTTTCATTATGTGAATGGTGAGCCATGTATAATTAAAAAAGTATTGATAAACACATACAGTACCTGAACATCAACAGGGCACGGTGCTGCCAGGATGGCTTTAATAATTACAATATCTTCCTATCTCTCTTTCCCGAGGGCCAGAAGTGACCAAGGCATTCTGATATTAGAGGATTATATTTCGCTTATAAGAGGATAAGAGAGGTCATTTTAAAGCAATTACACAAAATGAGCAGACGGTTTCTATTAATCTAGGTTATTTCCTGGTCCTTAAGTGGCACACATGCACAAGTACAATGTAAGTATTACTCTTTCCAACAAGACCATCTAGAGTACTGGTTTCAGATTTTTCAACAAGCACTCTACATGGTTTTGCCCATTAAAAGAACAGATTAAACCGGTTTGGGTGATTTAACGTTCTCATATACATACTACATATAAGTACTGAGTAATATTAATTAACTATATGCACTTACTATATGGTTAGGGTTTGGCTTAGGGTTACTTGCATGTAATTATGCATAATTAATTGTCATTATAATAGTAAGTACATGCAACATGTGTAACAAGGACACCTTAAAATAAAGTTAAAAAAAGATAAAATTAGTACAAAGTTCTAAGAAACATTTTTGTAACCTTTAAATAACGTTTTAATCACTACAGGAAATCTGGACATTTTAATGTTCTTCGAATATTACAAATAAATGTTTAAATAATGTTATATTTTGGGTAAAAATATAATTGGTAGCACTTTATTTACAGTCCTGTTCCGTGTGTCCAATTACAATAAATAAATAGTTCAGTCATGACACTCTAGATGGCGCATTCTGACGGGGTGTTAACGTAACTGATGATATTCAGAGAGTTAAACGACTTAGCACAAGCTGATTGGTTCATGCTGCATATGCAACCAATGAGCTTACTGCCTTGCATTTATATGGCTGGCTAGCATTCACTTGAGATTCCTGCAGTGCGCTTTCAGAGTTCTCCTGGGTAATAACTAGGTACTAACTCTGAACCTGCCCCTAAATCTAACCTTAACCCATATAGGTACATTATACGTACTGTAAAATAAAGTGTAACCATAAAATTAGTAGAATGTTTCAAGAAACATTTTTGTAACCTAAGTAAATTTATAATCATGACAAGAAAACTAGACATGACAACTTTTTAGAAACATTTCAAAACAACGCTTTTTTAAAATTTTTATCAAGTCCCACCCTCTATTTTTTCATATTCACTATTTCACTTCACACAGAAATATGTAATAATAATGAATTAAAGTCAGTGACAACTTTTGGTTGTGGATTACGCAGAAAAACAGTTGTTTTCTGTGGCTTAATGAAGAATGGATTAATTGTTCACCGCAAGACTAGTGTGCTAACAAAGAGTCAATTTTGATTTCATGTGGACTTTAATGAAACAAAAGTACAAAAATCTATATTTCATTAAACTTATTATAAGTAGCCGTGCAATGGGCTGGTATACAATCAGCTGGTAATTATCACAAAATATTACTCAGTTTTTATTATTCAGTATTATTTCAGTATCCCTTGTGTGTGTTACTGCATATGTCCTTGTTTACGTGTCTGCTGTAGTCTCTCTGGAATAAAAACAGATTTACAGCTAAAATGTCTATAGGAAAGCGAGCGAGCGGGGGAGAGGAGCAGAGGAGATATAAAAAAGAGAGCAGGGCCAGAGGTTATCGGTTTGAATCTGGTCACTCAACGCCTACTGAGTGCAGAGGGCAAGTCCTGCAACAGCCCTGGGGAAGAACGGCACACGGAAATGAGATGTACAGCATGTCAAGCGAAAGAAATGCGGAGAGGGAGAGAAGACAGATGGAATCTATGAGCAACTCTGGCCTCAGAGGAGAGCGGGGAGGTCAGCTCATAAGAATTTGGCTGGTGTTACTGCAGAGGTGGTCAGATCCCACATATAGTAACTCTCCCATCATTCCCTTTTTTCATTACAGCCTACACAACACAAGAACCCTATATTACATTCTCCACTTTGTTCTTAACTGGAAAACTTCAGGGGGTCGCATGAAAATCCAAGATAATATTAGTAGTAGTTCATTAATTAAATTTAATTTGTTTTTATTTAAAGCAACAGTACGCCCAGAAATTAAAATTCTGTCATCATTTACTCAACTTGTTTAACTAACTTTCTTCACAAAAAGTCATTTTCACCACTCTTTTTCTCAGGTGAATCATTCCTTATGCCACCAGTGAATTTCCTTCATAGTTCTTTCATACAAATATAGAGAAAAAAAAAACACTTGTGTGTCAGTCAATGAGGATCAACACTGGTGTGCAGTGGGGTACGGCACATCTTAGAAGCCCCCCGCAAAGAACGAGATGGGGCCCCTCCCACCAGCAGTGATGTCATGTATTAAAATGTATTGTGCACCTGCTGCAATTATACTACTGAGTCCGTTTCTCCCATTTACATAACTGATTTATCAGTAATGAATGTGGTGAATTATCATTGCATGCATTTCATGTAGGCTAATGACCAGCGCGGTTCAGTTCATACACTGTCCTACATAAGACTCGCTATAACTGTTTAAAAAAATATACAAGCAAAATTAATGTCTTTCAGTAAGAAAAAGTAAAAAAAAAAGTAAAAAAAAAAAAAAAAAATACTAGGAGAAAAATGAATTAAAGGAATAACTTAACTATATATGCTACATTTTGAGAAAAATTAACTTTCTGTACATATACCAACTCTTGCAATTAACTTATTTATTCTTTTTATTAACTGACAACCACAAACAAGCAAAAACTCTACCGAATCCTTTGCGCTCTCCAAATGTTTTGGTGCGCAAAGTCTTTTTTCTGTCTTTTTTTTTTGGACTGCAGCTATGTCGATGTCTTCTTTCTTGTAACATTGTGCTCCGGAGAAATGTCTTGATCACTTTCAATTTCGAGAATGAACGATTAATTGCATGACAAAATCTGGTGACAAGTCGTCAGTGAACTGCTAAAGCGTTTGCCATTGAAACAGGTCATTGTCAGAGAAGCGCAGCAGCGGACCAGGGCACAAAAACATATAAATATATTTCACTTAAATCATTAACAGATTAACAAAACGAAAGGGGAAAAATTGTGCTGAGTTTTTATTTATTGTGACGCGATCCAAAGTTCACATAGGCCTAAAGGAAAACGAGGCGGAAAGCCGTTTTCTCTATTTTGCAAAAGCTTTGCAGTTTTCTTTTCTTTTCATTCTTTCTTTCTTTTTTTATTATTATTATTTTGACAAGGCTTTACAGTGATGAATGATGTCTTACAGATATAATACAGATTCAGAAAAATACAGATTCTGCTCGAAGTGAACCGATTTATTTTTTCGTTTTTAAGACCTGCTTAAAGCATACGGAGCCCCGCACGTGACATGCACAAAATTTTTTTTTATCGTGAGCACGAATTCGTTTTCTCGTTTTACTAAATCGATATTACTAAATCGTGGCCAGGATTTAGTTGAATCAAATCAACGAACAAATTATTATATTGTGTGCACAATTTACTTAAAAGGAGCCTAAGTTGTGCGCACAATTTAGTAAAATGAGGGAACTAATTATACTGTGCACACGCTTTACTATTGTTTTCCCCCTGCATGTCATGTGTGGGGCTCCATACATAAGCAACTTTAAGCATAAATATATCCACTTCGATTACGGTACGGTTGTCTTAGAAGTATAGTGTTTATGACAAGTGAAATGTGAGAAAAAATAGATTTTCCCGGTTGTTGTTTTAGAACATTAAAGGGGTCATATGATGCGATTTCAAGTTTTCCTTTCTCTTTGGAGTATTACAAGCTGTTCGTGAATAGATAAGATCCCTAAAGCTGCAAAGACTAAAGTCTCAAACCCAAAGAGATATTCTTTATAAAAGTTAAGACTGGTCCACACCCTCCTAAAACGCCTTGTTTAAACACGCCCCCACATGTCTACGTCACGATGTGGGAAGATTTGCATAACGCCGCCCAGATGTTCACGCAAAGAAAGAAGGTGTAACTTTATTGTTGCTGCCACCACCGCCGCCATGTTGTGAAGATGCTGTGTGTTTCGTTGCGAAAGCGAAAATACTTTGTTAGGCCTTCCAAAAGAGGACATGACTAGAACTTCTAGGCTGTTCTGACTCACAGTCTGTAAGTACGTTTTCATATTTAAAGGATTTGCCACTGATGATTCAAACGCGAGTTTTGAGCAGTGTAGAGTAACGCTTGTTGCTTGTTGTTTCTCTGCTCACACATGCAGACCTGGTTTTATGTTTACGCGGCGCCACAAAATAATGTTCTTTTTAGCAACATCATATGACCCCTTTAAGCCCGCTCCACTGCACTACCTTTGCGCTCACGTCTCGTGTCTTTTGCAGTGTCTCGAAGCACTGCCTTTTAGAATGTCCTGCGACGGGGCCCCCACGCACAGTGGGGGCTGCGGGGGTGTCCCGTATGCCACTGCTGGTGTGGTATAAATGGCAGGTATGTAGCACAACTAAAATGTCCCCGTTTGAATTTTGTTAGCTCTTGTTTACTTGTTTGTCACCAAACTTGTTGACTTGCACATTTTATGAAGGGCCACCATTTTTAGCTTCCCTCAGAGATTCCTTTTCTTGAAGGTATGTGTGTATCAGCAGGAGGGCTTTGACATTGGTAGATTCGTGTCCACGGGGAGGGTGGAGTGATGTGTGTGACAGTGTCGGAGGGATCTGTCAATACCTGCGGCTTTGACGAGAAGCACCATGTGTGTGTGTATTTGTTCTTGAGGACAGAGTTTACGCTCAAGTAATCATAATGTGTTCCTTCATGCATTTGATTATGCATAATTGTGTGGTCAACAAATTATTTTTCAAGGTTTAGACTCAAGGTTATTACTCATTCAGCATTAGTACAGTTGTTTGTTGATCAATCAATCAATCAATCAATCAGTCAGTTGTTGTCTTTAAGATGTCATTCAAGTACTTTTGTCACAAGCCTGTTGTCTCATAAATGAATAGTGTTTTCTGACAAGCCAATATTCCAACCCAATTTCACGATAATATATAACTGTTTTACAAGTGTGCATTTCATATGAAAAATATAAAAATATTATTAAAAAAAAGTATGAAGCCTCATCCCTAAGCCCACAGCTTAACCAAGCGTAGAGAGCAGATTGTGTAAAAACGTACAAATGAGGTTGCATGAATTTATATGAATTTGCAATACATCAAATTAGTTACAAATTGTAGTGGGACTGTGTTGGATATTCTTCATGGTCAGAACACAAATGTGTATATAAAAAATTGTAAATGATGGCAATTCCAACATTTATAACTAATATCATCTGGATAAAAAGTTTGTCAAGACAAACTTTGATGCTGGCCAACAAAAGACAAAAGTATATAGTGTCCCACCTGCCTCAGTATTAAGTCCATATGGTACAATACAGGACCAATATTGACAGGGGTTTAAGGCAAATATTACACATGTAATACATTTATTATTTTTTTTATTTGTAGCATCTGAAATATTATTAGTTATATATTATTAGTGGTACTTGCTTTGGCACTATTGTTATTGTTCATAAATGGGTGATTCTTCAGCTTCAGGATTGTATTTGTATTGTATTTATTGTTATTGTGCATTTGTTGGTTTATGTCGGTTGATTTTTATGAAAACAGATTTCAGCTTTTGCTATATGAACATCCTAAACTTACTTACGTACTTTAAAATATGAATAATTATGTTTAAAGCAGTGATGAAAGATAATTATTTACCGAGAATGCAACAGTGTCATTGAAGTATGAAAAATGAGACGTGTGAAAAATCACGTCTCTTGGTAAAAAAATCATTGCACTCGTTAACAGAATATTTGTATTGTGAATCATTTCCAATCAAGCAGAAAGTTTGTCAAATGTATTTAGGAGAGCAAGGCAAATGAATCATCTGGCACGAGTATGAAAGAAATTAAATTGTGTAAACAATAATTCCTTCTAATGGTCAATTTAATTCATGACTCTGTTCCTGAAGGATGCATTAATGGACCCTTAAAAAAAAAACAATGGCTTGCTAAACCCCCCACCCATTCTTTTTTAGCATCACAGCCAAGTTTTAGGAAACAGTGAGGCTGATGAGGCAACCGCACACTTCACCTTCTTGGAAAAAGCAGTGTTGTTTTTAATGCTAATTATCTTGGTGTTACCGCTGGTGTCACTGGTGTGATTTTGTGCAATCACACTGATAACAGGTGGCCAGATGGCATGCCACTTCTAACAAAGTGACAAGAAAAATGCTGCGGTTGAGTCTTTGAGTGGATTGAGAATCAAATCAAGTGCATTTTTAATATGCGTATAAATTACAGAAAAATGTTACTGAAGAGAAACATGGCCTGCACAGCTGAAATGAACAGGTTTAATCATTAACATCAGAGAGTGTTGATTAGGATTAATCGCGATCAGGGACTATGCCAGCGAGCTCATGCCAGGAATGGAGATAATGTTATTGGAATGCTGAAATTAGGTTGTGGAAATGTTGTTAAAGGTCTCAGGCTGTACGACCAATAATGCAGTGTGAGAGGAACAAGTGCTTGTGCAAGTGTGTGTGTGTGTGTGCATGTTTAGGTTTCTCTTCTTGTGTGCATTCTACTACAGAGCAGAAGATCAACATGAAACCACAGTTAGCTTTCTGATGGTCATGCATCTTCAATGCACACTCTGATTTAATGTCTACCATGCTGAATTAAATGGTCTCTTGAGGCCTACCAAGGCCTTTTGCACATACTGTGTTGATTACACACCCACAACAACATTGGAATTTTTACCCTCGACCTGCCTGTCAATAGTCTGACCTTTTCTAAATGTGTAATATATATCAAATTTAGCCATGAAACTCTAGATGGCGCAGACTGATTATATGCATCATGTAATGCATGGCACAAGCTGACTGGCCTCTGCTGAATTTGCAGTCACTGAGATGCTTGCTCAACATTTAAATGGGGTGGTTCAGTGTTTGTTCAGTGTAAGTTTATCCTGCAGTGCGTTATCAGAGTTCCTCTGAAACCCTCCACCTCCCCCAGCTCCACCTGTCTAGATCTGCTATAGGATTTATGTATGCATATTCATGCAGCAGCAGCATATTCTACATGTTCACCAGCAGCAGCATGTGCATTGGAGATCTAGTTTGCCCTTATTTTTATATTAAATAGACTGAATAGACTTTTAGGATTGAAAATTGACATTCAACAAACAAAACATTTTACCTGACTCTCTGGAGTCGGTATATTTGAAAATGTATTTAGCCTTTTGCCTTCTTAGACAGAATATTGTAAAAGTGGACAGGACACAATGGGAGGAAAAAGAGTAACAGGGTCAGTGAAATTAGTTTTTTTGTGTGTGAAAACTTAACTTTTTGGCCAATGAAGCTTTTAGCAATTATTTAAAATGCATCTGATCACTCTACACAATTATCTAGAAACAATGTGAATGAACACCACAACAGCTTAAGCAGCAAACTTTGCAAAACACAACATTTATGTCACTGCCAAAACTTTCAGCCATGACTGTATGTCCAGATTTGACTCACTTCTAAACATCTTTCCATTAACAACAGTCTTCTTGCAGATTATTTTATTATAATTACAGACACAAATGTTATGTACATTTATGACACTATACTTTGAGTTATTTTACACAGAAAACTAGTAAACACTGGTGCAAGGGTGTTTATAAAACAGCTGATGATTTTTGACCAAAATCAATCTCTATACATATTTTTTTTCCTCTTTTGGAAAGTCATGGATATGCAATAATGGATTTTTTCTTTTGCTTTTGAAACAAATGGAAACTGTTATGATCCCAGCCTGTGCTCCCCTATCTCGTGTTTGTGTACTCTAATTTTGAAGTGTTTCTGTTTCTGTTCCCCATTGTTTCCGTTTTCGCTTCCTATTTTCCCTTGTTCCTTTGCCCACCTTGTTTGTTGTCATGGTTTCCCTTGTTAGTTTCCCTAGTGATTGATTAGCTCCACCCCCTTGTTAATCTCGTTACTTTGTGTGTATATATTCCCCTATGTTTCAGTGCTTGTTTGTGAGTTGTTGTCTCATGTAGATGCTTGTGTTCCTTGTTCCCGTGGTTTCCTGTTCTCCTGTGTACCCGTGTTTTGTTAGTTTCTTTATTATTTAATAAACTCTGCTTGCACGTGGATCCGCTTGTTCTCGTCTTGGTACTACTCTCAGCATTACAGAAACACAAAAATGGTATCTGCTATGGTCTCCCATTTACTTCCACAGCAACACAACGGCTATAGTTTACTTCAGTGGTCCAAACCCAAAAATAAATTATTTTCACAATTCTTGTGCTTGTAATTCTTATGAGGAAATTATTTATACTTCATTTTTAGGGTCTTCAGAGCAACATTTCTGTAGAAATGTTCAGTTTCTTTGCAGTGTTGCGGTATTGTTTTTAAAAACGTGATGTGTGAGCACATACACTCATATACGCACACCCTCTCCAGTGCATACACTTCATGACAGAGGCCAGTATTACATGACTGATAGCATTAAATTGCTTTTATCCAAGTTTTTATCAGGATTTACCGGCCCCTAGCACCATTGGGTTCCGGCACCTCTGTTTCAATAAATCACGCTGGTGAGTGGTGCAGCACAGCAGAGAGAGAGAGAGAGAGAGGCTAAGATTGATGACTTGACCAAAAAACTGATGCCAGAACAGCCACACAGCGTTCTGGTGGAGAAACATATGTACATTTTTAGGCCATAATGGAAAATGTCAATCTCAGTGAATGTGGGCTGGAAACTGTATTTTTCATTCCAGAGAAATGCCCACTCATTTCCTGTTTACAGACCTCTGCTCAATCTCTCAGCACGGACGGAACGACAGGCGACGGGTCAGGGGTGTCTGTAATATCAGTGGCGGATTAAGACTCTTTGGTGCCCCTGGGCAACGACACCTAGAGTGCGC
>NW_015632119.1:516055-516571 GCF_001515625.1 Sinocyclocheilus rhinocerous
CACACAAAAATAATTAGATAAAACAATTATTGAATGAATGAATGAAATGTGCTTCATGTGATAATTTAAATTAATTTAAAAAAAAAAAATTTTATATGAATAAATTGATCTGATAACAAGGCTACAAAAACCCTTACAAAAATCAGGTTACCACTTTTTACAGTGTACTCTGAAATTATTATAGAATTAGGTTACACTTTTTTTTCGATAGTCCACTTTAGACATTCTATTAACTATAAGTAACTTTGTAACTACATGTCAACTACATGTCAACTAATTCTCATTAATTTGCAACTACATGTCTACTAACTCTCAGAGTAGACTTATGGTAGGTTTAGGGTGAACCCACTGGTTGAGATTCACTATTATAGAACTGTTATTTAAAAGCAAATGCTTAAATGATAAAATTTGTATTTCAAAAGTTACTTACTGTTATTACTGTTAATAAAGTGGACTATCGAAATAAAGTGTTACCTAGAATTATTATATTATTATATAATTTATATAATTTATATA
>NW_015632119.1:519699-524911 GCF_001515625.1 Sinocyclocheilus rhinocerous
ATACTCTATTGCTAGTTGACATGTAGTTGCAAAGTTACTTACTGTTAATAGAATGTCTAAAGTGGACTATCGAAATAAAGTGTTACCTAGAATTATTATATTATTATATAATTTATATAATATATTATGATTTAAATTATTTATAACTTGTGAACCCACCTCTTACATGTGTAATCTGTTCTAAGATGTGATATAAATCTGAACTGTATGCAGCAAATTGAAACATTTTATAACTAGTGAAGCCAACTGTTACAGGTATAATAATAAATAAGACTCTATGGAAAGAAAGAAAAAGTGGATAATCTTTTTAGAGTCATTGTTGTCCTCAGCTCATCTTTCATTCATTTATATTTAATTTACAAAAACATTTTCTAATGTTTTGCTCCCTTGTGTAAAAAGTGTGTTTTCAGAAATGCAACAATGAGTGCATGGTCTTGTTTGCAATTACATATACAGTGCTTAACAAATTTATTAGGCCACCACCCAATAGGTTTGTGCCACAGCTGCC
The DNA here is from genome assembly GCF_001515625.1 of Sinocyclocheilus rhinocerous. NCBI lineage: Eukaryota > Metazoa > Chordata > Actinopteri > Cypriniformes > Cyprinidae > Sinocyclocheilus > Sinocyclocheilus rhinocerous. Next base: position 520,208 of record NW_015632119.1, read on the forward strand.
CTAAACTAAGTAGGTGATTACCAAAATTACCATTGTTATTTTTCTGTAATGGTTAATCCACCAGTATGTGTAAGATCTTTAGTCACAGTAGTGTTTCTAATGCTAAAATATAATTATTGTTGAGATTGAATCATTCTAAGATAGATTGCACAAAAGTTTAATTTAAAAGCAAGTCTGGAACAACTAGAAACTATTTGGAAGTCAGTAACAACAGAGACTGTGGAAAAGTGCATAAAAATTATGCCAGCAAGAATGCAAGCTTTTATCAAGGCCAAAGGAGGCCATACAAAATAAAAAAGAGACTGTGGAAAAGTGGATAAAAATCATGCCAGCAAGAATGCAAGCTTTTATCAAGGCCAAAGGAGGCCATACAAAATAAAAATAAAATAGCCTATAATAAAGACTATTTAGTTGTTTCAGTTTATTATTTGCCCAATGATAACACAATTTTTAGTTTTAAGCAAGTTTTGACGGGCGGTCTCATAAATTTGCTAAGCACCGTATATAGCTACATATAGTTTTGTGAGGATTTGAACTGAAAATAAAACTTACAAACTCACTCGTTTACACTTTGCCCCTTTCTTGATTGCCAATGGCTGCAAAGTACAACGTGAAAGCGCAAGGCTGACGCTCTGTAGCGGATTCACACATCCATGAGCGAGGCATTTTAGTTGAAGAGACGGGAGTTGCGCGACAGCATGCTCCTAGAATCTGCTTGAGTAATATATGGCTGTCGAAACGAAAAGGGCAACGGTTCACACAGTAGGATAGCCTATGTGTGAATCTGGCGATAGATCGCGCATCCTCTGTTTCATGCATGAGAAAAAAAAAAACCTTTTAACAAAACTTTCAGAGAACTTAGTACGTTCTGATGAAAGGGTATAGCCTATGTATAGGCCACGGCTAGATAGACGTTTGAGAATACATCGCTTGTTTTACCACAGAACATTTATTTGCGTGGTGCCCCACTGGACGTGGTGCCCCTGGGCACTTGCCCAATTGCCCATATGGTTAATCCGCCTATGTCTGTAATAGAGAAAACAGGAGAGCGAACCTGGCACGCATAAGGTTACTGAGTGTATGTAGGTAAATGTGTGTAAAAAAAAAAAAAAAAGCTGGTGTCTAGATTTTGCTGGTCTGAAGAAAAAAAAAATCATTAAGAAAAACTCAAATATGTTTTCCCTTAAATAAAGGAAGAGGGTTGCTTCAGGTTCAGACATCTTGAGATCACATGACTAGCGAATACTTTTTATTTTTGTAACCTTCCTGTTATTGAGAATTATAGGAAGTATAAATTACTTAAGGTAGTAATCCCTTCTTCCTTTGATGTAAATTTGTTAAGGTTCATATAGTCATATAGTCGGGTGACCATACATGCTCTTTTTCCCCAACACGTCCTGCAGGATTTCTATATTGCCTAAAATATCCAAGTTTTGGCTTTGTTTTCCTGTTTTCATGCTTGCTTTCGACTTGAAGCAGTGCAGCGCAGACTGATCATTGTTAAACATTAAAGCCACTAGAAGGCAACCTGCAACCTTTAGCCAAAAAAGCGTAACGGCTAATGCTAACGCTTCCGTTTTGGCAGTACGTGGGAAAGGAGACCAGAGGCTGTTTTGTTTGAATGGATGTCAATGGAGGAGAGGCTTCACTACGCTGAATAAACAGCTTTTTTTTTTTAGAGGAAACAGCTTATCATTTAATGAAATGACAGCCTATCGGCTAATCTTCAAAATGTTGTACACTAAACAATACTTTTGGATTGAACTATTTTTAGAGTTTACACCCCAAAAAATTCAGTTTTTATAAGACAAGTCACAGACTTTTTGCGACAGGTGGGATACAGCTTACGACACTTCTCATTCATTCCTATGGTATCCATAAATGGCGACTGAGTGTCGCACAACTCTGACTGAAATTCAATGATGTCAAGGCTGCAGTGGTGGATGGTGAAAGTGATTTCACCAAGTACAACATGTTCCTGGATCAACATCCTTGTTTATCCTGGAACAACATTCCATTCAACCAATCAGAATCGAGGGATACATTTTCAAGAAATGTCAGTTTTAGGCTTACAATCAGGGTTAGATGCTTCTACAGCCTTGTTATTCACCTATCATTTCCCTCTGATTTTAGGAATAAATTATGGGTAGGGTTAGGTTTAGGGGTTGGTATTGGGTTAGGTCTATATTTCTGGACAGAAATGTTGATCCAGGATCAACAAAAGATGTTGATCCAGGAACATGTCTTACTTTTTTGGAATATTTTATTTTTGCTTTTGAACTGTAATATAAACAAAAAATACAAAACACAACTTTTTGCACAAGACAGGACAATACAAGACAAAAAGGAAAAAGAGAAAAAAATAAATAAAATTGGGATGATACAGGATATCATAGTTATTACTGTGTAAAACCTCACTCGAAAAGAGAATCCATCCGGTCTATTGAAATGTCTTCCATATAACGGAAAAGGGGTTGCCAAATTTTATAAAATACTTTACTTTTATTTCTTAGCCAGTATGTTAATTTTTCCAAGGGTATACAGTTATTAACCTCAGATAACCATAGACTTATGGGAATAACAGTATCAGATTTCCACTTCATTGCAATGCACTTCTTAGCAATTATTAGTAGAATTTCTGTGAGTCTTATGGCATGATCTTGAGTAATATTGGAATTGGTGTAATTACCCAATAAACATACTTCCGGGTCTGTTGGAAAACTGACTCCATGGATATTAGAGATAAAGTTACATACTTTTTGCCAAAATTTCTGCACTAGAGGGCAGGTCCATGTGGAATGTAAAAAAGTTCCCTCCTCCACACCACATCTAAAGCAGAGAGGTGGACATTTTTTATTAAACTTATGAAGTTTTGATGGTGTGATATACAATTGATGGAGGAAGTTAAATTGAATCATTCTATATCTAGAATTTAAGTATGATGTAACACCATCCTTACACAGTTCCCCCCATGTTTCTCCTTCAATGCTAATGTCCAAGTCATGTTCCCATCTCACTTTCGATTTGTCTAGTTCAGGCAATGGTTTGTTTATCATAAGAGAATTATATACTCTAGAAATTATTTTATATAACGGTCGGTTCGAGTATACCAATTGCTCCAGTTGTGTTAAACTAGGTAGTTTCAATTGGGTTTTAACTCTTAAAAAGTCTCGCAGTTGCAAGTACCTAAAAAATTCCTTATTATCTAAATTGTATTTGGATTTAAGCTGCTCAAAAGACATCAGTATTTCATCCTCAAAACACTGTTCTAGACGAGATATTCCTTTGTCCGCCCATTTTTTAAAATACTTATCCTGAAAACATTTTGGGAGCAATTTATTGTTCCATAATGGTGTCTTAGGGGAGAGAGTCCCTTTCTGTCCCAATGTCTGTTGCAGCCTTACCCACAAACAGACTGTATGAGTAATCATTGGGTTTCTGATTTTTTTTATCAATTTCTCATCCCATTTATATAGAATATCTGTGGGGTCATTCTCTTTCAATTCACATAATTCTATTTTGAGCCATGAGGGGATGAACTCACTTCCAAATATCTGGGCCAGATATCTGGAGTGTGCTGCCCACCAGTACATTTTAAAGTTGGGTAGGAACATGTCTTACTTGGCAAAATCACGGCGAGGCTGTAATGTGATTGGTTATTAAGGCACACGTGATCCAAGTTGACCATTAGACTTTCTCCAATAGTAAGTAATACAGACCCTCTCATCTCACATTAGTAAGCCAGTCTCTGTTTATATCATCTGTGGAAGGCATAAGACCATAAAATGTTCGCCCAATAATATCCCTCGGCCCGAGTGTTACAATAGGCTGTCTGTCCGGCCTGTCAATGTATGTATTTGCATACCTCTGTGCACCCTGTTCACGCAGACATGATACCTCATCAACGCATTCCATTACGCTATAGCAGAACGAGTGAGAATGAAAGGCGTTATTGTAATTTTATGCGCTTTGTACTGTAATGTTTTCTCACCAGTGAATGTGACATGAGGTAATCTGACAGCATTGCATTGCATTCAACCCTCCACCAATATGGGAGAGTTGTTTCACCCGTCCCCTCCTCCTCAGACTCGACACTCGCGCCGGTTGCCAGATTGAGGACTGCCGAAGTACGTGCGATCGCGAATCTCGAAAGTGAAAGTGAAACTAAAAAGCGATTGTGCACTCAAAAGCAGTTTCAATGCCAGGCATAATAGCGGCTCCCTGATGCCCGCAATATACATATACAGTATAATTACCCAATGATATAACTGAGAGAGAAAGTATTGAAATATATATTTTCCTCCCATCTCGTATTTATTCCCTTTAGGGGTTCCATAGTACACGTCATTTTCTTTCTGAACACAGTATTGGGACGCGGCGGATTGAGGGGGGAATCACGATGCCGGCTCAACATCGTGATATCCATCAGCCATCGGCAATGGACGATGGCATCGTCTATCAGCCCAACCCTAGTGTGACGTGCGTTCTTTTCATCTCAGTAAAGATTAATCTTGCAGCAGCATTTTGGATTAATTGTAGAGGTTTGATACAAGTGGCTGGAAGACCTACCAGGAGAGCATTGCAAATAGTCCAGCCTGGATAGAAAAAGAGATTGAACAAGGAGTTGTGTTGCATGTTCTGAAAGAAAGGGCCTGATCTTCCTAATGTTGTATAAAGCAAATCTGCAGGACTGGGCAGTTTTCG
>NW_015632119.1:526444-528072 GCF_001515625.1 Sinocyclocheilus rhinocerous
CGATGCCGGCTCAACCCCCCATGCCCCCCGCAATCCGCAGCATACCAATACCATGTCTATCAGCCATCGTCTATCGGCCCAACCCTACTGCAAACATTTGCTTTTGTGTGATATGGCCGTATATCCACACCACTAGGTGTCAGTATGATTGATTACCTCTTGGGGGTTGCCATGTTGATATCACATGACCAACTGAATTCTATTTGTATAGTACTACTTATCTTGTTATGTCTAGAAGATCAGCTAATGCAGGAACATACAGGCTGTTTGTGACAGTATTCTCAGTGTCATCTCGTGGAATAAACGCTCTGAACTTCATGTTTTATCTTAAAGATGTGGCAACTGTATCAGACACATTAAACACAAACAGATGAACACACACCATCCTGTTCTCTCTCTCTCACATCTGCACACACACAGCTCGACAGTGATGAATACTTGCAGCAGCGTCTCCCTGTGCACGCACACACTCTCTCTGTCTCTGTGCTCTAATTTAAACAGATGACTCTTAAATTGAACTGTGAATTACAACAATACACCCTCAACCACTTCCTCTGCGTGTGCGTCTCACTTAAATGCCATCAGAGGGAAATTTCCATATGAATTACACCAGTGACAAATGTTCATTTTAAATGTTGTCGTGAAGCATATATTCCCTTCGTAAGGTGAAATCTGTGTTTGAACAAGTCTCTGGGTTGCTGGGTACAGACAGACTGTGTCAAACAATTCCAGTGTTGTTTGAGTTGAGTTTCAGACATTGTGATAGTAGTGCAGTACTTTGCTGATGTACATTGCAGCTTATACCGGCCTATAAAGGTGCTCAAGAATATCGTTTTTACTTGCTACTGCAGCAAGTGTCTCAAAAAAGAAAAAAAATCTCTTGAATAGCTCTCTGAGATTTGATGCCACAAATACAGAGATTAGTTCTTCTTCAGAAGTGCTTATAGTAGCAGGCTGGAACTTGTCACAGCTGTTTCCTGTTGGACTGATAAAAACGTGCACCTGTTATATGCAGATCTGCAATACTCCTTCAGAGTTTTCACTGACTTGTGAGTTTTCACCAATTTATACTTCTGCGTCGAACCTACGCCGTAGCCTACGCATAGATGCACACCCTACGCCGTATCCTACGCTGTAGCCTGACGTGCCCCTCTCCAAAAATCTAACAGCGCGTCAATTCTACGCGGACAGCAAGCGCTGTGATTGGTCTGCTAGAACCCCTCCCTCCGTATGTACTTGAGTTTTGTGTTTATTTTTTGCACTTTTAATATATTTTAATGTTACACCTTCTTATATAAAATAAAACAAAGCAAAGAACAAGTGTCTTATCATTTATTATACTACATAGCATTATACACCAGTAGTTGTCCGCAACAAACAATGTTCTTCTCCTGTTCCGTTGTCATCTCCTTTTTTGTAGTTTTAAATAAATTATCTGTTCTTGGATATTTATTTGCCGCCATCACAGCTGATGCTTCTCTGACAAGCTGCTGCTTATTCGGCTTTTGCCTTGATACTTTTGGTTACACCAGAAACATGCCCGTGGACCCCGTGGACATGTGTAATTGCACGTTGACGCAGAAGTATAAATGAAAACCGACGCGTAGCCTATGGCATATATGGCATAG
>NW_015632119.1:529419-570945 GCF_001515625.1 Sinocyclocheilus rhinocerous
TTCTACGCAGACCGCAAGCGCTGTGATTGGTCTGCTAGAACCCCTCTCTCCGTATATACTTGAGTTTTTATCTGCACTTTAATATATTTTAATGTTACACCTTCTTATATAAAATAAAACAAAGCAAAGAACAAGTTTCTTATAATTTATTATACTACATAGCATTATACATCAGTAGTTGTCCGCGACAAACAATGTTGATCTGCCATGGTACAAGTCCTTGTGGAGATTGAAAGAATGCCACCTTCTCCTGTTCCGTTGTTGTCTCCTCTTTGTAGTTTTAAATAATGATTTAATGACTTGATATTTATTTGCCGCCTTCTCCGACGAGCTGCTTCTTCGGCTTTTGCCGTGGTACTGCGGGTTGCATCAGCAACATGCCCGTGGACACTGCAGACTAGCGGTTTGCATGTGTACTGCACGTCGACACAGAAGTATAAATGAAAACTGACGCATAGCCTACGGCGTAAAGGCTACGGCGTAGGTCCGACACAGAAGTATAAATCAGCCTTAAAGGCAGAGTAAGTGATTTCTGGTAGCCAATGTTGATATTTGAAATCACTTTATCCGCCATCTCTATCTTTCTGTCGCTCGGCTCCGCTAATGTCCGTCCCATGCACTGAACGCGCTCTCCTCCACATCACGAGTAGACACGCCCCTTATTGCTGATTGGCTACAAGTTTGTTTTGCGATTCGGCCCGAATCAGTTTTCTAAAGTGCTTTTGAAAAATCACATACCCTGCCTTTAACTCTGTGTTTACAAGTCTTGCCATGTCCTGACCAGGTGTGACAAGCAATACACTGCATCTCTAACGTGTTAATTAGATTGTTTGTTCTAACGAGCAATGCATATTGTTGGTCACTTGGTTTCTTTGATTAAATTCGTAAGTTCGTAAATTAATTTTATGAACTTTATGCTAGTATGCTATTTCCAATTTAGCCTATTTCACTGTCAACAAGCTGGTTAACCCCGACAACACCAAAAACTCATTAAATTCCTTGTGTATATCAACCATCAATCATGGTTGGGGAGGGATTCACTGTGGAAGTTCAGAATTTGACATTGTATGACAAATCCCTCAAATTCCCACTAGGATAATAAATCATTTAAAACAGCCTGACTTGTGAATCATCAAAGGAGGTAAGAAAAAAAAAAAACATTTTATGCACTTTAGCATTTTAGTGTGTAACTATTCTGACACATAGTGTGTTCGGTGTGGATAGACTTGTTGCTGGAATTTTGTCACATTGTGTAAATTAGGCTAGCTAGTAAGAGCCCTGCAGGTAAATCACACTCCCCTTGCCTGAAGTGGTGTACAAGCATGATGTTAGAGCAGGGGTGTCCAAACTTGTTCCTAGAGGGCCACTGTCCTGCAGAACTCTGCAGGACGTTGGCTCTCCAGAAGCATGATTGGACACCCCTATGTTAGAGGCTGCAGTCTTTAGCATCGTTGTTACCGCATCCGCCTTCCATGCTGATTGATGCTGGTTTGAATCCTGTTTGGAACAGCGGACCAGAGGTGGACTATTTACACATGGTGCCGTGACCCGGATTTAGAGGGGTGAGTGCAATTGAGGCCACTGGGACGTGGCTGGTAACCACTGCATTAGAGACTGATGTTTAAGGTTGACATTTTTAGTGTCCTTGTTAGTGTGCACTCGGAGCAGTGCGAATTGGACCAGTGACATGTGCTTCTGACAACTAGTGTTGTTTTTGGCGGCCTGTTTTAATTTTAGTTTTAGTCTAGTCTTTGTGTGAAACTGTCATTTTAGTTTTTATTAGTTTTAGTCACGTTCATACTCTTTTTAGTCTAGTCAAGTTTTAGTCAACTAAAAGTCTGAGCATTTTAGTCTAGTTTTAGTCAACGAAAACTGATGACATTTAGTCTAGTTTTAGTCAATGAAAATTGTATTTTAGTCACAACCACTGAACAGTTTGTGGATTTGCCTTCTGAGGATGATAGTAGTCTAGCCTCCATCTCCTCAAGAAGTAACATGGTAAATGAGAAATTATCTTAATTTTAACCTCTGTATGTGGGTTCACAAACTAAAGTTCAGTTAAAAGTGTGGATGATAAAATCTTCTTTAGGCGGCCCAAATTAGACTAATCAGATTGTTTCTTGGAACAGTGAGGCCTGATTCATCATATTCCCTACTCTACTAGGACCTTCAGAACAGATAAGGTCCCAAACAAGTCCCACCATCTGTCAGTATGAAGATCCTGCATGTTATCACTTTTCAAAGATGTTAATTCACTGTTAATGGTTTCACACTTCGACAGGTTCTCTGGCTGCTGGATTGAGTGTTGCCTCTTGAGGTCATCTCCGGTTCGGTTTCAAACATCTGTGCTTACAGGAAGGCAGCATACCCTGTTCCTCAGCATCTATTTAGAACTCCTGCATGGATAAACAAGAAGAAAAGAACAAGAAAAAGACAAAGGGAGAAGGGGGAGAAACTGCACCGAAATTGAAAAGCTGAAAGAAAATGAGTTTTCAAAAGTATTTCTGCCAGGGGAATGCAGCGCGGCTGTTTGTGTCCCTCAGATGGTGAATTGTTGTGGAGGTGTTATAATCATTAGTCCAGATAGAGAGACAGCCGCACTGTCTGTCTGTGGCAGGGAATCTTTTAGAGTACTGCAGATGTTCTCTGCATGAGGGAGACAGGTCTCTTAAGATAAGACGCAAACAAAAGTGCTTTAAATACTCGAAAAGTCCTGGACTGAGAGAGATGCTGATTCAGTACAATACTGTCTGAAGGATCATGGCCAGAATGGAAGTGGAAAATCTGAACGGAGAAAGAAAATGGTGAAAAGATTGTCAACAGTGGCTCTCTATGAATTCAGGTTTACTTATCAGCATCTTTGAAGTGTGAATGTGTATAGCATGGGTGAACTTTCTCATAAAATAAATTTTTCTGAGCAGTTTCACAATGCTGTATAAAGGACATGCCGAATTCCAAACGAATGGCCACTAGATGGTAGAATGTTTTTGATTTTATGGTAATTGTTCCTGTTCTTATTAGCGTGCTAATTATCATATATGGTACATCTTATTAGTTTAACTATAACAAAAAGAACAAACGTATTGTCTGCACACTGATATAACTGCTCCATAAGAAATATTTACTGCAACATTTCGACCATCAGGTCTTTGTCAGGCACAAATTACGTGAACTGAGGTACAACCCTTTATAAGTAACAGGTGGTCATCCTAATTAGACAACTGAAATATCTACTCTATCTGATGATGCTCCTTCTGTTATTGTACAGCGCAGTGTCACTCCTGATTCGACCATCTATGTAAGAGATTCTATGGATTTTATTGAATCATTGTATGCTGTTGATTTTTCTGTCGATCCTGTTCTTCTCGCTACACTTGATGTTCAGAGTTTATATACTAACATCCCTCATGAGGATGGCTTTCGGGCGGTGGAACAGTTTCTAAAACAAAGAGTGGAGTGAATCCTAGTATGGCATGTTTGCTGGATCTTATAAACATTGTTTTGACTAATAATTACTTTTTCAAAATGATTATTATGTACAAGTGAAGGGAACAGCAATGGGCAGTAAAATGGCACCAAATTATGCCTGCTTGTATATGGGTGGATTTGAAAATGAGTTCATTTTAAATGAATCAAATTCTTTTTTACCTAAGATAATGTTTTATAAACGGCACATTGATGACATCTTTATGATAACGAAATTCTACACCCGCTGAATTGTTGCTGTTTTTGAATGATCTCAACTCTAGAACTGAACACTTGAAGTTCACTATGGAATGTGACAGAGAGAGTATCAGTTTTCTTGATATAAACGTACATATTTCTGAGGGTAAACTTCAAACTGAATTGGAAATTTGGAAATTTGATGATACATCTCAAACACAGTGCCTACGTGCTACGGGTAATGAAACACAATCAGGCAATGGACCTATTTGTTCGGTTAGGTATTCAGCATTGAGTGCAACATTTCGTAAGGTTCTGTACAGGCATTGGCATATTATTTCCAGCGATTCTAAATTGTCTCATATTTTCAAGGATGGCCCCCGTTTGGTTTTTAAATGTCAAAGTAGGCTGCGTGACATGATTGTAAGATCGGAGTTCCCGTCTAGTGTAGTGAAACATGTCACTCTTACTCTATTATTAATTATAGATGCGGCAATTGTGCCCAGTGTACTTTTACATATAAATTTAAATCTTTTAGCCATCCACACACTGGTCGTGACTCGTAACATATTGATACGCGGTACAATTACTTGTTCATCTACACATGTGAATTACCTTATTCGTTGTCCGTGTGGTCTCGCTTATGTTGGAAAAACTTCTAGATCATTATGCACCCGCATTAGTGAACATCGGAATAATATTAGGACGGGAGTTGAACGCAGCCCTATAGCGTCTCATTTTAGCAAAGTAGGACACAATGTTAGTGCCTTACAGTATATCGGTATAGAGAAGGTACAAAAATTGTCATTGGGGTTTGAGAGGAAACTTTTACAAAGGGATTGTTTTTGGATTTATACTCTTAATACGTTGTCACCTTTTGGGTTGAATGAAGAATTTGATATTAAGCCTTTTCTATAGGACTGTGTGTATTTCTTCATCTGTTTTCAGTATTGTTTGAATATTTTGAGTGATTATTGATCTGCATTGATTTGTATTTTACTTGTATGTTTAAGTCAAGTCAAGTCACCTTTATTTATATAGCGCTTTTAACAATACAGATTGTGTCAAAGCAACTGAACAGCATTAATTAGGAAAATAGTGTGTCAATAATGCAAAAATGACAATAGTAAACACTAATTTTTCAGTTAAAGGCAGTTCATCATTGAATTCATTCATGTCATCATCCAGCTCAGTTCAGTTAAAATAGTATCTTTGCAATAATTTGCAATCAAGTCAACGATATCGCCGGAAATGAAGTGTCCCCAACTAAGCAAACCAGAGGCGACAGCGGCAAGGAACCAAAACTCCATCGGTGACAGAATGGAGAAAAAAACTTGGGAGAAACCAGGCTCAGTCGGGGGGCCAGTTCTCCTCTGACCAGACAAACCAGCAGTTCAATTTCAGGCTGCAGCAAAGTCACATTGTGCAGAAGACTCATCTGGTTCCTGTGGTCTTGTCCCGGTGGTCGTCTGAGACAAGGTCATTACAGGGGATCTGTATCTGGGGCTCATCTAGTTGTCCTGGTCTCCGCTGTCTTTCAGGGCTGTAGAGGTCCTTTCTAGGTGCTGATCCACCATCTGGTCTGAATATGTACTGGATCCGGGTGACTGCAGTGACCATCTGATCTGGATACAGACTGGACTTATCTTTTTTTGTGGGAGTACACCTACATAGTGATTGAACGTGTCTAATTAGGATGTCCTCCTGTTACTTATAAAGGGCTGTACCTCAGTTCACGTAATTTGTGCCTGACGAAGACCTGATGGTCGAAACGTTGCAATAAATATTTCTTATGGAGCAGTTATGTCAGTGTGAGGACAATACATTTGTTCTTTTGTTATAGTTTGACTTTTTTGTCCTGCACCTGAGCCCTCTGTGGGTTTGTGGCATGTGCGCAATTTTTTTTAATACTTTTTTACATCTTATTAGTTTGTCACCCTACAAGTTCTTTGGCTTGCTGATTTAGTGTTTAGGAGTGGTGAGAAGCTGAGCTTTTTGAAACTCAACTGAAGCAAATGATTCACTCTGTCGAAGTGCATGAAACACCAGATCTGGCAACGCTTGCTTGTTGAAACAGTCTAAATGCAATGAGACCACAGCCTAAACACACAATGACACCTTTTACAAACCAACTGCCAATGTTTTCATGAATTTGGTATCTATTAAAGCAGCCTGACTTATTTCCTGTTATTTCATTTTTTTTTTTTTTTTTGGATAAATTTACGAAGTTGTGACAATTCTGTTTTTGCTTTGTCAGTATGGTGTATGGAGTGTGCATATCTCTTTATTTATACAGTTCTATATAGAGTAAATAATGCACAAATCTGTACATAAATCTACTGTTCCAGATTCATACACATTATTTATTGTTAAGTTTTTACTATTTAAATGTTTTTTTTTTTCTGTTCTCATGTCAGATATGCATGTATGTATGTATGTATGTATGTATGCATGTATGTATGTACCAGGAGCACCTTAAAAAAAACCACAACAAATTCCTTGTGTGTTTGCACACACCTGGCGAATAAAGCTAATTCTGATTCTGATTCTGAAAAACTGATAAGATTTAAAAAAATAAAATAAATGTGTGGGCCAGCCTTAAGACCAGTTAGAGACTGAATTACAATCTTAATTTTTCCATTATATCCATGTTTGTTTTTTAAACTGAACCGAGATTAAAAAAATGACCCGAGATCAGTTAAAACCATATTGGACATTTGTTCATGGCTCACTTGATTAACCCCCCAAAGCCTCAGTTGCTGAAATCACGTGTCTTGGCCAGTTTGATGCACACTCTGAAACCACTATTTTGAAACAAAAGACTTAAAAAAAGCTTCTTGAAGCAGGGTTTCAAATGCTTTAGGGCCAGAGTGAGAACCTCTGATCTATGTCAGGGTAGTCCAATCCTGATCCTAGACTTAGAGGGCCATTATACTGCAGAGTTTAACTCCAATCCTAAATAAGTCCCATGAACCAGCTATTCAAGGTCATCATGATTACTTGAAACCTCGAGTTAAGAGTGATAGTGCAAGCAGAAGCTACATTCTGCAGAACACCTCTGATCAATGTACTAGTACGTTACAATCTTATAAACCCATATACTAATCTGGAGAACCATAACATCAAAAACTATTGAACTGTCCAAAAAAACATACAGCAAGTTCCTAAAATCTGACTCTGGAGGGCCACTGGCCTGCAGAGTTTAGCTCCAACTCTAATGAAGACTCTTGAGCAAGCTAATCAAGGTCTTCAGAGTTATTAGAGAATTATAGCCAAATAGAAAATTATTAGATAATTATTTCCCTCCAGGACTGGATATGAGGAGACCTGACATATAGCAGTTTAACAACCCTTGATCAAAAAAGGTTCTTCATGACCATATTTGCTCCAAAAAAATCTTTGAAAAAGATTTATTAAGAGTGAACATGTTGAACTAACCCAAAGTTAAAATAAGTCCATGTTACCTGTCTTTTTGCAGACACATTTCATCCAAAGCACGTAGAGCACACTGCATGCTGGGACAGCTCCCCGGGGCATCATGGGCTGAAGTGCCTCACTTATGGACATGATGGAGCTTTTAGGAATTGACAGATTTTCAACTTTTCCTCAGCAGGGACTGTATTTAACATGCTTCCATTATCAGCCAAGAAACTACACTGCTACATCTGCTCAAGAACATAAAGCATGCAAGCACACATTTATACTGACTAAACCTCTTAGGACTTGATGAGTGTATTAAAGGTCGGCTTTAAAATAACTGTTACAAAATTGTCTAAATAATAATGCTGCGTTCAAGTGAAGCTGGGAAACCTCAGAATCGGGTATTTGTTATTATGAATATTATGATAGTTTGCTAACATTAACTATCAATGAGCAATACAGTTGTTACAGTATTAGTTAGCCAATAAATAAACAACTCTTTATTCTTAAATCATGTTAGCTACATAAAATAATTAACAGATACAACTTTTCATGTTAACAATGTATTAGTAAATGTTGGAATTAACATTAACTAAGCTTTAGAATTATTACATGTTGTTAATTCATGAGAACTAATGTTAACAAATTAATCTTTAGACTCACCATCACCAAGTCGCCATCTGTTTTAATTTAAAAATTCTGTCATCAACTGACCTTCCTGTAGCTCAAAATCTTTGACATTTTCCTCATCAAAGAAAAAATGAGGTAAGTATCTATAGCTGATCTGTTCTTTTCAAAAATGAAAAAAGTCTGTAAAAAAAACAAAAAAAAAACAAAAAAAAAAACAGGATTGCACTGGTACCAACTCAAAGGGCAAATATGTTTATAGAAAACATACCTTGTTTGCATAAGTTTTGGTTTTGGCAGCTGTAACATTCTAGGGAATTTTCAACATAGGCTTTACTTTATGCTCCTGTTTATTGATAATGATTGAAAGAGAGATAATTCAGCTCTAATGTTCAATTATAATCTAATCAAATCGATAAAGAGTCCTGCTGACACTCTCATCTTTCTGAAAATCAACCTTAATAAATTTAATTTGAAGTATGAAAGCTCTCTCCCATGTCTGCAAGCGTAACGCAGTCGAGCTGTTTATAGCAGAATGATTAATGACATCTAAAAATGAATAACAGAAAGAATCACATCTCTCCTTTTCAGACCCCTTAAGAGTGAAATTACATGACGCTGTTGGAAATCACATCACGTATAAAGTTAATTCATTTATAGTCTTTCAAAACAATGAATGTGGACAGGACCAAAAAAAAAATCTATTTTGGCATATTTGAGACATGAGAGATATTTCAAATAATATAGTAATTTCAGAGGCTAAACTCAATTTGTTAGTTGTCAAAGAGAATGTGAGAGAATGTGAATTGTAAAGCTATTTGAGTGCCTTTCTTGAACCAACAGAACATAACTAATTCTAACCCCAATACATGCAAATTTATTTAAATACACTATGTGAATATTAATATTAGCACCATTAAAACAGTATAAATACAAGTTCTTTAATTTGTCATTTGCTAAATTTTGTTATTATTTTTAAAATCTTATTATTAGTAGTAATACCGGTAGTAACGCTTTATCATACTTATTATTCTGCACTGAGGCTCCATGTTGGCCCCAGTCACATTTCTGCAGCAGAATATTATTAAGACACAGGAGTGGGCTCTTTAGTCTTGAGGTAGTGTATTGAGGGCCGCCAATGGCCCTTGAATCACCAGTCATATCTCTGCATTTTAACTTTAAGACAGGGGTCGGCTCTCTTGCCATACATAGTACAGTATACTGCGGCCCCACGTTTTCTCTATAACAAGGGTGTCCAAAAACTATTCCTGGATGGCCACTGAAATGCTGAGTTTTACTCCAGCCCTCATCAAACACACCTCAACCAGCTAAGCAAGACCCTCAGACTAGAAACTTCCAGGCAAGTGTGTTGGAGCTAAAATCTGCAGGACGCTGGCAGGAATGGACAACCTTACTCTATGACATTCTGTTGCAGAGACAAGACTGGGGCCCCCAAGGGCTGTTGGGAGCCCCAGTCATAGGTATCTCTGCACAAGAATATCACACAGATATGGGGGCCAGTTCCAGTTCCTTCAGATATAGTGTACAGAAACCCTACGTGGGCCCCCAGTGGGCTCATTCATATTTATGCATAAGTCAAAATATTAAGTCAAAGAGACTTTGAGACTGGCTTATTTTCTTTGGGGTAGCATATTCAGCCATCATGTGGGCCCCCATCACAATATTAAATACACATGGAGTGGGCTCTTTTGACTTAGTGTGGGTACTGAGGCCTGTGTGGGGCCCCTAGCTCCCTTGAAGGCTCCAAGTATGTCTCATCACCAGAAAACCATAGAGTTATTTGAGTGGACTATTTGGACTTGGGTCAGAGTACTAAGGCCCATTGGTGGCCCCCAAATACAAATGGGGTCCCCCAGTCATATCTGTGCATTACAATATCATAGAGATAGTAGGTGGGATCTTGCACCCTGCACTGTCCCCCAAAGGGACACCTTTTGTCTGTTGAACACCTAAAGGTACACATTTTGAAAAATTTTTTTATGAGAGTGTGGTGCAGTGTATTGAGGCTCCACGTGGGACTCCCAGCAGCCCGTGTGTTCCCCTGTCATATCTCTGCAGCAGAATATCATAGAGACATGGGAGCCAGCTCTTTTTACCCTTGGGATAGTGTATAGAGTCCTTGTGTGGGCCCCCAAATGCCCCTGGGGACCCCAGTAATATCTCTGCTTGGGAATATCATAGAGACAGGAGGTGGGCTCTTGCAACCTGGTGCAGTGTATTGAGGCTCCATGTGGGACTCCCAGCAGCCCATGGGGGCCCCAGTTATATCTCTGCACCAGAATATCATAGAGACATGGGAGACACCTCTTCTTCTGATGGATAATCTACAGAGATCCTATGTGTGCCCACAAATGCCACTGGGGACCCCAGTCATACCTCTGCATGGGAATCTCATAGAAACAAGAGGCGGCATCTTGCACCCTGGTGCAGTGTATGGAGACCCCCGTAAGATCGCAGGCAGTCCTTACGGTCACAATCTTATCTCTGTAGTAGAATATCATAGAAACATGGGATCTAGCTCATTTTTTCTTGTGACAGTGTTTATAACTCAAACTAGCAGTGAGTTTTCACCGGGAAAGTATCACTCACATTTTGTTTAGAAAATGTACTTATCTAGTGATTATTATCATTTTTATATGGCACAGAGGCATTATGCACTTCATGACACAGCATTTTATAACACTGTTATTAGGTTTCCACACATACACATCAGTGGACAAACACCATAGTGCTACAGGGAATGAGACCTTGGGGAGGGAAAAAGAGAGAGGTAGTCTAAAAGAGGAATAGGCTTTATGACGCTCGCCATTGAAAAGAGAACAAAGTGATCCTGCCAACAAACATTCTTTGATGGAGCTGAACTCAATTGGATTGAGTCAAATCTAATTCCACTGAGCTAAAAGCAGGCAGAGAAAGCAAGCCAGAGAGAGATATGGATGGAGGGTGAAAGGAAGAGAGGCCTGGGGAAGCGGATTAGAGTCTCCAGAGATGCGGCGGCCGTCTGAACAGGTGTTTGTCGAGGGAAAAAGAGAGAGACGCTGGAGTAAACTGAACTGCAGAGGCGGGTTCTCTGGAGGTGTGTAAGTATGCTGCACTGTTTGATGTGTGGAGAACTGAACTGATTTCGATGTGCAGTCCAGTGTGGATTGAGCAGGGGAGATATATCACACACATGCACACCCAGAGATGGGCTCTCTGATGTCTGCAGTTATTGACTTTTCACTTGTCTGACAGCTGCCTGTTTTCCATTCAGGGACAGGCCACACACACATACACACACCCTTCATCCCTGATAGCGCCTGTCATTCAGAAGTCGTTCAGCAAGAGGAAGTTCCTGGGATGCCGCTGCCAGGAAATACAAGTGCCTGCTAAAGAGAGGAAATGGAAGTTGCATCAAAAGCTGAGGTAAAGGTGTTAGTATAGTGTCCAGGCATACTCACAATTTTGTCCATGAGCAGAACGACATAATATATTAATATATGCAAAAAAATTAATCAGTGTCACATGAGCAAGAATGCTGATATTAAGAACAACAGCATAATTGCAAGTGTGATATTTATTTTTATACAACAATACAGTAAACAACTGAATGAGTGACTTACATTTTAGAGAAAATTCTCCGAGATACTTGTCTATTTTTGCTTACAGAGTCAACCATTGTGTGTCTCTGAACAACAAAGAGTAGTGGCGTTTTGGTAACACTTTACAATAAGGTTCCTTAATGTTCGGGTGCTTTCACACCTGTAGATCGATTGCTTTGTTCCGAAACAGGGATTACAATTATTACAATCTTTTTATTCTTGGTGCGGTTCGCTTTCACATGGCAAAGTTTCTAAACGGACCAAATTTGTTAATACAAGTCACGCGCGTGTAAACTGTTCTCTCATTGGTCAAAGTTCCACGGTTTATTGTCCGGGATTCCACCACGGCTGTCATCCGTCAGGATGGAACGACAACAGCTTGTTTTTTTTAAAATTTTTTTAGCTGTCCTTATATTAATTTATCATTTTGAGCAGGAGTCCAGGATTCATCGGGAAAACATTTTTAAAATGCACCTACTACAAAGAAGAGTAATAAAACGGCATTATAAAATAAAAAAGTGCGCTTTTATTTTTTAATGGCAAAGACGTGCTCACCCACAGACATTCACAGGTACCACCTCTTTCAGGCGATCTCGGACCGATCGTTTTTGCGCGCATCCTAGCGCGATTGCCGTGTTCACATATGCCCAAACGAACCGAGCTAAGGGGGGAAACGCGCCAGGTTCCGAAACAACAGGCCAGGTGTGAAAGCACCCTTAGTTAATGTATTAACTAGCATGAACGAACCATGAACAGTACATTTAAAATACAGCTGTTCATTGTTAGCTCATGTTAATTCACAGTGCATTAATTAATGTTAACAAGCACAACTTTTGATTTAAATAATGCATTAGTAAATGTTGAAATTAACATTAACCAAGATTAATAAATTCTGTAGAAGTATTGTGCATTCTTAGTTCACGTAAACAAAAGTAGTTAACTAATGTTAACTAATGAACCTTATTGTAAAGTGTTACCGGTGTTTCATTACTGAATGTATCAGTGTTTTTGAATGAATTGGATGAGTGAATGATTCAGTGACTCACTCATAAGGACAAAGTCATTTGTGCTCTCCTACTGGCATGATGATCTGCAGAAAGTGTCATTAAAATATCCTGACCACAACATGCACTTACAATGAAACATATTTCTGAAGCATTTATTACTCTTAGTTCATGTTAAAATTGACTAATTGAATAATATTTAAAGACACCCAATATAAAGTGGGACAGAATGAACAAAAACTGCAACAAATGTATTGCTCTTTGTTAGTTAATGCAATAACCAACATTAACTAAAGTGTTGCTACCGGACCGAGCGTTTTTGCGCGCATCCTAACGCGATTGCCGTGTTCACATATGCCCAAACGAACCGAGCTAAGGGGGGAAACGCGCCAGGTTCCGAAACAACAGGCCAGGTGTGAAAGCACCCTTAGTTAATGTATTAACTAGCATGAACGAACCATGAACAGTACATTTAAAATACAGCTGTTCATTGTTAGCTCATGTTAATTCACAGTGCATTAATTAATGTTAACAAGCACAACTTTTGATTTAAACAAAACAAGGAATGATGAGATTCTAGATTCAGATATATAACACAAAATCGGCTACATATCTCAAAAACTGAACTATCATAGTGCTCACTAAAATCGAGATCTACAGACTATGCATAATAACAGAAATGTTGCTCACAGCAGGCGGTTTGAGGATAGACAGTAATTGATTTGAAAGGTATTGTTGAAGGTGGTGGATTTGTTAGACAAGTAGTGTTTTGATGGCTATTGTAGCAGACTTTAAAGGGAATGAATTCAGAGATGCAACTTTTCTGAGGTGGTTTTTTCAGGTAACTATTAGCATGCTAAATCACTGTATTCTGTTATGCTTTTCTGAGAAGCTGCATATCTTAATTTGTCCCCTTTTACTGCTAATTCTGCTAAAAATGTTAACGCTAAAAAGACTAGATTTTCCTGACTCATCCCCACCATGAGACGGTTTAAGGGGCCGTTAAAACAAAATTGCATTTTTGTGTTTTACTGTGCTGATTTTCAGTGTACTGATTTTTCATGCGCTAGATGGATGTGTTTGACTGCTATGCACACATCTTGCACATGAATGGCACTCAAGTTAACAAAAGTTGAACTTATAATTTTTTTTTATTCCACTGCCCTTCATTTCACATTTTTAAACTTAAAAACACATTCAGTGTTAATGGCCCCTAAGACTTGGAGTGGCATGGAGCGTGTGTTGGACCAGTTATGTTTAAACCTTTGAAACATCTACGGTGTGTTCAACAGTGAGAGAAGCATCATTTCCGCAAGTCTCTGTGGATGTGGAGTGAAGACATCATCCTGATGAAAGCCGACAGGAAGAGGTGAACGAGAAGAGAACACAAGACTAACGAGAAAGAGAACGAGCTGGAAAGGAGGTACCGTGAAAGGGCAGATCTACACCTTTCGCCATTCTTTTTTTGTTCTGTCTGTTTGTCATAAAGATGAAAGAGATTAAACTTCAGACAGATATCAAAGCCTGTCAATACATACACACATATCGCTGCAACTCTAATAAAGACATCACCTGTGAGACAAAAACTTCAAGAGAGTGTGTGAGTTACATCAGCCCTGCTAACATATGCTAATATGCTGATATACAGATGGTATGGGATGACGTGGAGAGGTCAGATCCAGTATCATGTCCGCATAAATTCAGAAGGCATGAGCTGTGACTGGATGAAGTTCAGGCTTGTTGTAAACAAGAACTTATTTTGACAGTGTAGCCTAAAAATGAATATAAATAATATAGCAACATGACAAAATATATGGATTCTCTTACAATAATTGTTCCACAAAAATATAATTTTTCTCTACAGCTATTTTTACTATTGTAGATTCATATTAAACTCATTTGGGATTCACAATCAGTTTCTAACTTCCACAGTCTATATGTGGAGTGGCAATTTGGTCCAATGCCAACATAGTTATTAGTTTTCTGTCATATATTTGCGTAATGTAAATAGTAAAAATGATGGTGCTTGCATATTATGCCCACTTTACCTACTGTATGATACTGATACTAGCAAATTGTTATACTGTATATTCAGGTAAAATACATGTTTGCGAGCATTCATTTAGGGCTAAGTGAAACAAAACACTAAATCATAATTACACAATTTAATAATAAATTAAACAGTAAGTGAATGATTTGGCTGTGGATACAATCTTTTGGCAAGACACGGGAATTCATTTGGTGTGGCCCCATAGTGCATTAAAGGGATAGTTCACCTCAAAATTAAAAGTACCCCATGATTTATTTGTAAAGAAAAAGCCATATACAAGTCATATACACCTAGGATGGCTTGAGGGTGAGTAAATCATGGGGTAATTTTCATTTTGTGAACTATCCCTTTAAATGCTTGACCTGAGCAAAAACGCAGAAGTGTGGAAAGTGCATAGAATGTACATCTGCTGTTTAAAGCTGGAAAAAAAAGCCAAAGTTTGAACTGAAATGTGTGTTGGCAGTGTGTGTACACAACCACCCTATAATGATAAAATTAAGTGGATAAAAATCCACCCAGTGTTTTTTTTTTAATCTGGTTAAATGTTTTCCCTTTTCTCAAATCGAGCCGATCTCTCTGAACTACAGAAACGGACTGCTGATTTTCTCAAAATATCAAGTACAAATATTATTCATATTGGATGATCTGTTGTGAAGGGAAAAAATGGTGTATTAAGGGACAAACACACAATAAAATGATACAAAAATGAATATTTAGGGTGCAAACCCACTTTGCATTCATAGATTTTATTTTTTAAACTTCTTTAAAAAAAAAAGAATTTCTTAAAAAAAAAAAATTTAAATTAAAAGACATATTGCAGGCATAGGTGACTCGTTAAGCTGTTTTCATCCATTCACACGCCTCTTTTACCTCCTGTTCATACATGTGCAGCAGCTACGGCCCTCGCAGACAACAACACCGACAACAACAACAAATTCGAACACGCAAGGAGCCAGTCCTATTCTGAGCAAATGCTTGCCACGAAACCTTCAGCTGCAGATAAAATCATTCAGTGTTGCATATTTTGTTATAATTTTTTTTTTTCTATAGATGGAACATATTGTATTTGAGTCCAGGCGAACTGAACACTGCAGGTCTGTTTGGGGATGTTCGGATGAGTTCAGCAGAGTGTTGGAGGGATTCGCCCCTCACAACCTCTCAATGTCTCTGTATTTCTTGCGTAGGATAGAGACCTGGTCTTTGAAGAGGACGGGGTCCAGACGCAACTGAGAGTGCAGGAGAGGCATGAAGCCAAACCAACGTGTGAAAGAGTTCATGCAGGACTGACGCTGTGCAAAGTGGTCTGGGTCGGCCCATCGAGACGCCTTAGAGCCCTGAGAGAGAAAGAGAGAGAGGGAGAGAGAGGTCTGTGTATGGTTCACCAGGCAGATTAAGAAAGAAAGCAAGAACATGTTGCTGGAATTGGGCTGCACTTTAGAAGACATGGACAAACAGAGTGAACACAGAGTGTTCATTTCACGAC
Source organism: Sinocyclocheilus rhinocerous (assembly GCF_001515625.1). Classification (NCBI taxonomy): domain Eukaryota; kingdom Metazoa; phylum Chordata; class Actinopteri; order Cypriniformes; family Cyprinidae; genus Sinocyclocheilus; species Sinocyclocheilus rhinocerous. Next base: position 545,269 of record NW_015632119.1, read on the forward strand.
TCAGAGAACAGATGACAGTTATGGCCTTACATTCATGAGAAACACTGTGGAAAGATGTCTAGCTCCTTGTTAAAGAAGCTTACAATGTGCTAATACAGACCCACATGCATCCAATTCTTTGGGCATGCAGTGGAACACAAAAATATATATTTTGTATCATTCATGAATTCTTTTTCATCACAGAATTTTAGAGAAATTGAGATATGACAGATCAAATGGGACCATTCTGATATTCTAATCAGCTAATAGCTATTTACCTTCTACGCAGTTAACAAAAAATATTTTCTAAGAACATTTTGCTAATGTTCCCATTAAGGTATGAAAAATATTTTGGAATGATCGCAGAACATAAAAAAAAAAAAATCATTTTTAAAAAAATGTTTGAAAAAAAAAATCTTGGTTGTAAATGTTAGAGAAAAACATTAAAGGAATGTTCAATTTTATCATTCTGCAGACATTATGGGAATGTTACTTTTGAATGTTCTCTGAACCATCTGAAACAAAAGTAGTAAGCAGTGTTGTTTAAAAAAAAACTTTAGACTAAACAAAATGATTCCGAAAAAATCCATAAACAATAAATAATGTTTTGATAAGGCTATTAAAGACGAAAAAGTACTGAGAATGTTTCCTGTTAGCTGAGGACTTAAATAAAATTAACTTTTATTTTTAGGTTCTAGTACGTTTTAAGGAAATATTGAGAAAAACAGTAAACATTTCTAATACTTTGAAACTGTTTCTTCCCAAACTTCAAACTACTTATAAAATAATTAAACTACATTGAAGATGTCTTTAAAAAAAAACTAGTGAGCTAGCCTATGCTACAAGCTAATAACAAAAAGTAGCTAACTACATTGTACCTACAATATTTAATGGGGGTAACAGCTTATTTTTTTAAATCAGAGTACATTTCTGCCACAAAACAGCCTCAGTAAGGCTGACAATGTTAAATTTAAGAATGTGACAAAAATATGTAGCATTTTGTGGTACTCTTTGTTGGAAAAGGTAGCTTCTCTTACAAAAAATTAACCATGGTTTTACTTCAAATAAAACAAAAAAACAACCATGCTTACTATAGTACTATGGCAACAAATTAACCATGGTTTTGCAACACTAACCATAGTTTAACCATGGTATTTGTAGTAAAACTGTAGTTGTACAAATGGTAATCAATACGCCAAAAACATGGTTACTGCACTTTTACTATAATAAAACCATGGCTAATTTTCGTAAGGGTTGATACTGAAAAAGCTACAGTTAAACTACTTTCAAACTACTGAAAAATATAAAGTTACTAGGGTTTCTACTTCAGCAATATTGTACAATTGTACAATACTGCATAAAGCCATGCTTTTTTGGCATTTGCGAACCCCTGCTATTTTAGCATTAAGCAGAGGTCGGGGGAAATCAATTTTTCAAAACACTTCTTTTTCTCAACACTGTATCAATAATCTCATGTCAAGAGTCTATATATTTAGTTACTATTTCGTATTAACATTTTGGAAGAAAAAAAAATGTAACGTAATTTAACATTAGGGTTTTTTTTTTTTCAGATTTGAAGAAGAATATATCATGATCCATATAATGTAATATAATATAATATAATATAATAACAGGTTCCTCATGATTCCTACCCTTATTACTCATTAAAACATCACATTACAGGGAAAGTGGAGAGAAACAGGTGAGACAGACAGAGAGAAGGATAGTACTGCAACCTTGCTGTCAATCATTAATCTCGCTTTACCATGAAGACATTCATCAAACAGACCGATACTGCTGAATCAGATCCACACACACTCACAGCCCTGGGGCCATCCATCCATCACACACTACACAGACGTTTCTGACCCCAATAGGGAATCACCCTGGACACACACACTCATCTTTTAACAACCCATACACACACAGACTCATACCTGCTGCATCATGGTCTCCTTGTACTGTTTTTTCTGTGTGACTTTGATTGGCGGGAGTTTGGTTACTGCAGAGATGAGGAAATTCATGAGGATGTCCTCACAGTTGGCCAACTGGTCCACCATTGACAGCAGAGACGTTGGCAGGTAGTATGTGTACAGGTGATGATAATACCTGACCAAAAAACAAAAAAAAAAACCCCCCAAAAAAAACCAAAAGGAATGAATAAAGATATTAATTAGATAACAGGGGAGACAATAAATAAAAAAACAAGGCAATTTGCCTGTAGGGAAGTTAAAACGGACTCTTTTTTTTACTGTTTTATTTTGAATGCTGCTCAGAAACCCAGCCATTAAAGGGACAGTTCACCCAAAAATGAAAACATCAATTTCTCATCCTCATCTTGTTCCAAATCCATAAGACTTTAGTTCATCTTCGAAACACAAATGAAGATATTTTTAATGAAACCCGAGAGACCATTCCACCAAAACTTTCAAGCTTTTTTCAAGTTTTCTGAAGAGACTTGATAGGTTGTATGTGCATTCATCAATGTTGATATGTGAATAAAAGCCTGAATTAAAACTGTTCATCGTATAAAGCGATCAAGTCTCCTCAGAAGACTTGCTCAATACAAATGGATTCATATGGTTTACTTTTATGGCATCTTATGAACTTTTTGAAAGTTCAAATAGGCTTTCAAAGGAGGGACAGACATCTCTAGGTTTCATTAAAAATATGTGAATTAGTGTTTCGAAGCTGAATAATTAGTAATTGTAATTGACTGATCTATTGACAGTCCCAGCTTAATTTTATTTGCATTAGATTTATGCATAATGCATGGGAAGAGAAAAAAAGATATCAACTTAACATAATGTATTTATTTCTAGACAATATTCTACACATTTATTTCATTATTCTTTTTTTTCTCCCACAACATTATTTATTTATTTATTTATTTTTTGTTTTTGTTTTATAGTGTCATTCTCTTGCATGGATAGTCACCCTACTCACCCTCATGTTGCTCCAAATCTGTATGCATTTCTTTGTTCTGCTGATCACAAAATAAATTATTTTTAAGAACATTTATAAACAAGAAGTTTCGGTTCCCATTGACTTCCATTGTATTGTATTGTATTGTATTGTATTGTATTTATTTATTTATTTGTTTATATGGAAATCAAAGGGAACCAAACATTTTGGCTGCCAGCATTCTTCAAAGTATCTTCTTTTTTATTCCATAGAGGAAAGAAATACATACAGGTTTGGAACAACATGATGGTGAGTAAATGATTACAGAATCTTCATTTTAGGCTGAACTATCCCTTTAACAATCTTTTAATTACCTCATATTTGTCATATATTCTTTTAGGAGAAACATCTGAGACAACTTAAACGAGTGCACCGTTAAGAGCAACCTATGAGTAATAAAATGTTCGTCTGGGTGGGACTCAAAGTATAGTCATGATACCCAGCACAGACAGAGAGGCCCTACCCTGCTGTGAGAACCTCAAAAAGACTCTCGCTGTCCTTATTAAATTGAATCTCCTTTCCTGCCTGCAGACGTCTTTTCTGTCATTCTCATTCCTTCCCACTCTCTTTGAGGGACAGCCGTCAGAGCATTCCTCTCAGCTCTGCAGGTGGCTTATCTCTCTTCAGACGTTTATTTATGTCTTTTTCTCCTGCACACTTTAAGCTGGGGTCACTTTGCAGGTGGTGTGTCAGCTCGCTGACCAGTATCAAAGCGGTTAATCTGTGTGTCGGGTGTGTGATGTGTCAGTCTGAAGGTCTGTGTGTGACTGTGCGTGTGTGTATGTTTGTGTGCGGCTCTGTTGTGAGTGATGAGTTCAGAGACCTTCAGCTAAAACAAACTGTGAACTCCATCTCACCTGTGCCATTTATCGTTAAAATATGGCCAGTGAAGCTTTCAGACTGAACATTTATTACCTGCTTTAATATCAGCCTGTCTCTGAACGATCTCTATCACAGCAGGTCTCACATTCGGCTTTTACAAGCACCTGACACTGACCTCTGTGAGAGCCGACAAAAACCTGTGACTAAAGATTCGACAAACTGTGAATCCCTGCTGTGTTGTTGTTAGCTTGTTGTGGATGGTTACTACTGCTATGTGTTTGCTAAGGTGCTCTGGGTTTTTAAGAAAGCTGCTGTTGCTAGGGTTTTGTGGATGGTGTCCTGGGTGTTTCTATGTGGTTGCTATGCTGTTGCTAGGGTGTTGTGGATGGTATTCAGGGTGTTTCTGTGGTTGCTATGGTGGACTGAGTGTTTTAGATAATAACTGTTGCTAAGGTGTTGTGGATGGTGTTAAGGGGTGTTTCTATGTGGTTACTATACTGCTGCTTGGGTGATGTGGATGGTGTTCAGGGTGTTTCTGAGTGGTTGCTATGCTGTTGTGTATGGTATTCAGGGTGTTTCTGTGTTGTTGCTATGCTGTTGCTAAGGTGTTGGGGATGGTGTCCATGGTGTTTCAGTGTGGTTGCTAAGGTGATATTGATTATTTAGAGTGTTGCTAGGGTGTTATGGATGGTGTTCAGGGTGTTTCTGTATGGTTTCTATGCTGTTGCTGGGGTGTTGTGTATGGTGTTCAGGGTGTTTCTGTGGTTGCTAAGCTGCTCTGAGTGTTTTGGGGTGTTGCTGATGCTAAGGTGTTTTGGATGGTGTCTAGGGTGTTTCTGTGTGGTTGCTATGCTGTTGCTAGGGTGTGGTGGATGGTGTTTAGGGTGTTTCTGTATGGTTGCTAAGGTGCTCTGAGTGTTTTTAGAGCCTCACTGTTTCTACTACTGTGTGGCTGCTATGCTGGTTCTAGGGTGTTGTGGATGGTTTCCAGGGTGTTTCTGTGTGGTTGCTATGCTGTTGTGTATGGTATTCAGGGTGTTTATGTGTTGTTGCTATGCTGTTGCTAAGGTGTTGGGGATGGTGTCCATGGTGTTTCAGTGTGGTTGCTAAGGTGATATTGATTATTTAGAGTGTTGCTAGGGTGTCATGGATGGTGTACATGGTGTTCAGGGTGTTTCTGTATGGTTTCCATGCTGTTTCTGGGGTGTTGTAGATGGTGTTCAGGGTTTTTCTGTGGTTGCTAAGGTGCTCTGAGTGTTTTGGGGTGTTGCTGATGCTAAGGTGTTTTGGATGGTGTCTAGGGTGTTTCTGTGTGGTTGCTATGTTGTCACAAGAGTGTTGTTGATGGTATTTAGGGTGTTTCTGTGTGGTTGCTATGCTGTTGTTAGGGTGCTGTGGATAGTGTTTAGGGTGTTTCTGTGGTTGCTAAGGTGATCTGAGTGTTTCAGAGTGTTGTTGTTGCTAGGGTGTTGTGAATGGTGTCCAGGGTGTTTCTGTGTGGTTGCTACGCTGTTGCTAGGGTGTGGTGGATGGTGTTTATGGTGTTTCTGTATGGTGGCTAAGGTGCTTTGAGTGTTTTTTAGAGCATCACTGTTTCTGTTACTGTGTGGTTGATATGCTGTTGCTAGGGTTTGTGGATGGTGTTCAGGGTGCTTCTGTGTGGTTGCTATGCTGTTGCTAAGGTGTTGGGGATGGTGTCCAGGGTGTTTCAGTGTGGTTGCTAAGGTGATATTGATTATTTAGAGTGTTGCTAGGGTGTTATGGATGGTGTACATGGTGTTCAGGGTGTTTCTGTATGGCTTCTATGCTATTGCTGGGGTGTTGTGGATGGTGTTCAGGGTGTTTCTGTGGTTGCTAAGGTGCTTTAGAGTGTTTTAGAGTATTGTTCTTGCTAGGGTGTTGTGGGTGGTGTTCAGGGTGTTTCTCTGTTGTTGCTATGCTGTTGTTAGGGTGTTGTGGATGGTGTTCATGATGTTTCTGTGTGGTTGCTAAAGTGCTTTGAGTGTTTTAGAGAATAACTGTTGCTATGGTGTTGTAGGTGGTGTTCAGGGTGCTATGGTGTTGTAGGTCGTGTTTCTTATGTGGTTGCTATGCTGCTGCTAGGGTGTTTCTGTGGTTGCTAAGGTACTCTGAGTGTTTTTAGAGTGTTGCTAGGGCACTCTGGATGGCGTCCATTGTGTTTTTGTGTGTTCTTTTGTTTTAGATGTCTTTTTTCTTTCAAACAATCTTTCAAAAATTCAAACAATGTCATCTCTAGGGTGCTGGTTAAAAATGTAACATAACTAACATAACATATTCTCATGTTTTAACTGCCAGCTAACTTGCACAATTTTATCATGGCTGAGTCATACAATTTTAATTAAATAAAAATTTTATGACTTTTAAATCTTTAAAATGTTTAATAAATTGTATTTATTCAGAAAGCCTCCAAGAGGCCCGCAGGATGACTTCAAATTAATAAAATCTAACCTTTACCCCAGTGTCCCTAAAAGGTTAGAACGAATGCTATAGTAACCAAAGTGTACCAGAGCCAATTTATCTTTTCATGATGACAGATTAATTCACATTGAGATCACTAGAGAGAGATGACTGAGAAATATTTATGTGCTAGATTTAAGAGAAAATATTTAACTCAGTCTAGCTTTATGTGGAGCTTGATGATTCTTGATATATCATTTGGGTATCACTTTAGTGTAGGGGCCAATTCTCACTATTAACTAGTTGCTGATTAGCATGCCTGGTATTAACAAATTATTAAGAATGACTTAAAAGAATAATTCACACAAATACTATATGAGTTTGTTTCTTCATTGGAACAGATATGTAGAAATTTAGCATTACATCTCTTGCTCAAAAATGGATCCTCTGCAGTGAATGGGTGCCGTCAGAATAAAGAGTCCAAACTGCTGATAAAAAACATCATAATAATCCACAAGTAATTGAAATGACTCCTGTCCATCAGTTAACTTCTTATGAAGTGGAAACTGTGTGTTTGTAAGAAACAAATCCATAACTAAAGCCGTTTTAAACATCACTTCTGGCAAAAATATGAGTCCATAATCCACTTACTCCAGTGAAAAATGATGATGTGAGATGACAACTCCATCCCCTGTTGTCCTCTCACAACAAAATCCACCAATATATTTGTTTAGAACTTTTTTGGACTGTTTTTGCTTGTAAACTATATGTTTGACCTGTGCACATTTCTCTCCTGATTAAGATGAGATGAGCAATTTAATGCTACATTTCACCAAATTTATTCTAATGAAGGAAAAAAAAAATCATCTACATCTTGGATGGCCTGAGGGTGAGTACATTTTCAACAAATTTTCATTTTTTGGGTGGACTATTCCATAAAATGTTAGTCATTATTCACTAAAAATCCTTCATTTACCTATCAAATGACATTTGCACTTATTCACAAGACAAGCATTAATAGTGTTTAAGGTCAGGCTCTATGGATCTTCGCCAATAGTTGGATATGCAGAAGTTAGTGTTATTTTTTGGTTATTGTGTATGTAATGCCCTGTGAAGAAGCTAAGAAAGTAAGCAGATTAAAATAAGCAAAGGATTTAGCTTATTTTTGTAAAGGATTTGTAAACTCAGCTAATCAGGTTGCATTAGCTATGGCAAACTGACTACGGGTATTTTCAGATGACACACTTTAATCCACAACTGTTCCTGGGTCTCTGAAACAATTGGAACAAATGAAACTAAAACTAAAGTTCTTTGCAAAAAAGTTGTATACATTTCTTTAATTCCTTCCTTTGTTGCTGTTTTTATGATTCAATGTGAAAAGATATGTACATTTGCATTCATTAGGTCATTAAAACTACACTATATTACTATTTTTTAAGACAAATTATGTAATTATTGTGAGTCTTGTAAAATTACAACATATTTTTCCATGCTTTTAGCCACTTTTCCACTGTCCCCAACAAATTAAAGACTGGAAATCATTCATTTTGAATGCAGAGTTGTACTTGAATTCCAACCAAATGAGTATTCTCATTTTTGAATCCAATTTAAGATTTCGTTTGTTGAGCATGAGGTGAAAATTATCGATATTTCTGCACTAAAATTTTATTCTTTAAACGCTATTTCTGTAAAATGGGCAGTTAATGAATAATCACATCCAAAATAATTACTTAATAATTACATAACTATTTACATTAGCCCTAAATAACCTACTATGCTTTTCTTTCAGACATATTGGCAGCCATTTGTTTTGTGGGGATATATTCATACATTCATTCATTTTACCATGAATAAGTGGAAGGCTTCAGGATCAATTTAAGTTCTGTGTGACTGCCATTAAAAGGTGAAATGCAACAAACCTATGGAAATATTAGAGATAGTGGAAAGGCGGCTTTACTGCGATCGTACTGTTTGAAATGATTTCTGGCATGTCAACTCTCGGAGTGTTTAGCATGGTAACATACATGGCAATGTTAATGTGTTTGGTCTTGGCGGAAAATAACTGCTATGCTGCAGAGCAAGTACCAAGACTGGCTACTTCCAATACATCCTCAGACATGTTGCTGTGAGCATGTAAGAAATACTGCTGCTGCACATATAACATACATGAAATTACCTCCATATATAACATACATGAAATCACCCCATAGCAGGTGGAGCTGGGAAGGTGGAGGGTTTCTGAAGCACGCTGCAACTGCTACAGCAAGCACTAGCCAAGTATTTGAATGTTGAGTAGCATGCTCATTGGCTTTGTATTTAATAAAAAATCAATAGAATAGAAAAATTGCTACAGAACCAAAACAAATTCACTTCAGGTCAGTTTTGTGTTGTCTGGAGATTACCTGTGGTAGAACGCAGCTCCTGTGAGCACCATGGAGTATTCATTGGTCCATTTAGAGGTATAACCCCACCTCCCCTTCCCACTGTCCCAGTAATGGCTGCGTGCTGGGTAGCCTACGATCCGATCTGGAAAACTCTGCCAAACAATGAAGGCGAAATCCACCTGCAAACCCAGAGAAGACAGAAGTGCACAATTTTGATTACATAACTGATTCAGAGGGTGAGTAAATAAAGACAGATTTTTGTTTTTTGGTTAAACTATTCCTTTAAGAACAAAGACATTATGTTCATTTTCATTATCTCTACAGACTTCAGATAAAACCAAAGCGAACACCCTGCTTAAGAAACTCATCAGAAGAGATTAAAGAAGTAGAATTAACAAAAGCAACATTAGCTCTCTTGATAGTCTGTTAAAAGAATTGACACGGGCTCACTTTCAGTGAGATAAATTATCAAAGGAGCCAATGAGAGCTAAAAGAGAACAAGCCTTTTCTAACTCAGCTCTTTATTTAGCCTTGGATTTTCTAATGCCTTCAGACATGCTTCAGCGTCAACACAACTGACTTGTCTGCATGCAGGGGATGAAAGCAGTTCTAGCTCTGTCAAAGTCAGCGTGCGCACATATTAAAAAATGAACCCTCAAATCAGAGGAAAAGGTTGCAAATGTCCCCCTTAATGTTATAATAGATTAATCGCTGCGTTAGCAGCAGACTCGGAGCCAGATTTATGTCATTATGCAAATAACGTGGCCTTAAGGAATTACGGCTTTAAGGCGCATCACTCCAGCAATGCATTGTGGGTGACACATTGAAATTTGCTCCATTCATTATGTGTACCGGACCTTGATTATAGATCTGAGCGAGTGGGAAAGATGAATGGCAGCTGGAGTCACGAATGCTTGGTCTGAGAAGAACAGAACTTTAAGATCACGGCTAACAAATGAGTTTAACTAATTGTCTAGCTCTTATTTAACTTAGCAGTATGTTAAAAGGAGACTCTGAAGTGTTCAATGTTCCCAAATGTCATAATTTCAAAAGTAAAGGGCACCCTCCTGTTTGGTGAAATTTTGCAGGCAAAAAAGGTCAATTTTCAATACTGAAGTGATACATAATGAACTCACACAGAAGTCGCTTTCAAACCAAGCAGCTTTCTACAGAGCGCCGTAGATTTCTGTTGGTCATCGCTGAAAATTTGCATGACCAAATACAACATCTCTGAAATCCAGTATGTTGTTGTAATGTTCATATGCATTTCTAATGAAGAGACATGCAAACAAAGTGTCTACACTGCAGGCTGGCAACATAATATGATGCAACAAAACTAGAATGTTTTATACAATCAAAGGCAGCTGTCTGATGCATCCAAATTTACATAATTTTAAGCATTAAAATTATGTATTTCGACAGTGTTGAGAAGGTACATACTTTTGAGATTATAGTAAAATATCCCAACAATGGGACATTTTAGATGTTTGGGACTATGAAACTATAGCTTTCTATGATACAAGCTACTCATAATTTAATGGAGTTAAAGGTGCGATAAAATGGAATAATAATTAATAATAATAATAATAATAATAATAATTTGTTACATTTATATAGCGCTTTTCTGGGTACTCAAAGCGCTTTACATGAAAGCGGGGGAAACTCCTCAACCACCAGAAGAAGAAGCATGGGGCTACAATTCATCGGTTGCTGATTGAATAAGGGCATATCTAGCATGCAGTCAGCTGCAAGAAAGGGGCGGAGTCCAAAGTCCAAAGTATACTTCATACACCCTTGTCCAAAAAAAAACAATTAGAGAGATCCTTAGAGAGATTAGCCACATGACATTTATGGGTCAGATGATTGGCTTAAAAAATATCCAAAAGCTATCCATAAGCAAAAATGGCAGAATTGCATTGTGGGGATCATGCACCAGCCAAGCAACTGCCATTGAAATGAATTGGAATGCTAACCTCCTTGGCAAGCACACATTCATAGGGTCAGACGTGCAATAAAGATAAATGGGAAAACAAATACATGATAGGTTAAGACACAGATTCACTTGCAGAAACATGCACAAACACTAGATTAATGCTGTAATTTATATTACTCTGTCATTGTACTATAACAATTATTACTCTTTCTGGTCAATTCTTCAGGCCATTAACTGCAGCACAGACATCATAACCCATGGGCTCTGCTGTGCCGCTGTTATGCCACACATGTGCCTACAGTCTAATGATGCTTGGCGCACTAAAAAAACTTCAACCCCTATATTACATTTCCCATTTTAATAAGCCAGTTAATGAGTCGAAACAATGCAATTATCAATTGTATGGAGTCATAGCGCCGCACAGTCTTAAAAAAATGGAAACCACTTCCATATTCTCACATTCTCAGCACTTTTCAATTAAAACCCTCTCAAATGCTTAAAGGGCAATTACTAGGGCAGATTGCTATGTGAAATGAGTGGAAGCTTCCCTCCAAATGTTGCTGGATTTGTTTAAAGCCACAAGAGCTTCCTCACCCAAACTGAGACTCATTCAACTTTTGTAATATGGGTTCTGTAATCTTGTAAGTGGATATTCTGGCCAGGCCGAAGTAAAGATGTACTGGGTGCAGTTAATAAATCATCAGTATGATGAATTATGAATAGCAGGTTTCAAACACACACTGAGCTTTGCCATACGTAATGAACTTGAGAAATTAGTAGCTTTCCAGCCATCTGATTGGATACATTCTCACCGCTTGTGTCACTTGAAATATTATTCTGAAGTATTATAACTTACATTGCAGTACAGCCAGTGCACTTTAAAATTGCTAGTCAATTTCACAAACAATTACAAGAAATGTCAAGTAACACTGAAGTAAACATGAAATTTTGAAGAAAAAATCTTTTTTACACACTGGCAATACACCAACATGATATCTATTTGTAAACATAAATCTAATTTTACCTTTTTACTCTAAAAAGATTTTTGAAGCGTATCTTTCTTTCCTCAAACTTCATCATAGAATTACGATAGTGTCAGACAAATGTAAGAGATCAGTCTTTGGGATGTAATTGGTTTTGCCAACTACTACTGCTTTTCTAAACTTGCACCATCAAAGAAGATCAAGAAAATCTTAATCTTAAAATCCGACTGCAATGGAGTTAACAATACATTCCATAACCAGATTAATTCCCACATTGTATTTTCCTCCAACCCCTGCCTAGGAATTTACAAACAAGCTTCATATTATCTTAGACTCTGCCAGGAAAGCTGCGGAGAATGTGTTTCTTTTGTTTATAACACTCTCAACCCTGTAAACTGCTGGAGAATTGCATTGGCAAAAAATCCTTCCTGGCCCTTGGATCATCTCTGCCTTAATCAAACTTAGACCTGCAACACCCTAATCATCACAGCACCCTGTTTGTTTAGAGAATAAATAAATCCCAGAATTCTTCACATTGCCTGAAACATCTTTGCTAGATGGAGCAGCCATGTTTTGTGAATTGTGCACTGCAGCCACACAGATTTGCATATCACAGCTTGAGGAAGGATAGTTGTTAACTACACATTTATAATCCTTTTAAAATAATAATTACTCCAGATTTGGACAATTTGCTGGGAAACTGGAATCTCATTCAGGCCTTTGAAACATTAACTATTCATCTAAAATTCTAAGGAGGTAGTTCACTAAACAGTTGCGCCACTTTTGACGGTGGTATGTTAGCGCAAATACCTGCATCTTATTCACTAACCATTGCAATATAGTTTAGCAGGTGCAGTGTTGTGTCCTCAACATTGAAATTAAGTCATTGACATCTTTTCTGCGCAGGCACAGCTACTTCTAATGTAAATTAGGTTCATTATAGATTATGCTTCTTTCACAAAAAATGACCGCTGATGTTTGCATTCCGCTATTACCAACAAATGATTGGCCTATAGGCTAAATTACACTGTCTAGTGATCATTGCAGTGGTAACTGCAGCTAAGTGTAGATATCACCAGTGCCAAAAATGTCGAAACTCTGTGCCAAGAATTTCATTGTTTCAGTTAAATGAGAATTTTAAAATTGTTCTGTTTACGTATATATTTACATAGCATCGATGTAATTTGCCTGGTGCATGATCTACACAATTCCTTCGTTAAATCATGTCCTGAACCAGTGCAGTGCAGTCACCAGTCTTTGTGAATCTGCTCTTAAAAAAATTCAGTTTAAACCAGGTTAAATTGGCTGATTTATTCAAGCAAGAGATAATGACATTAAAATGAGTTGTCTCCTTTAGTAACCGATATCATGTTACAATTAAGTTTTATTCATTTCACTTCATATTCAGTGTAAAAGACCGATCTTTCATAAAATATGATGTCAAACATAGGTCTTGACCTTTTCCTTTATGAAAACATTTAAATAGTCAAGATTCACCACTTAAAAGGCATCATTCAAAAGAATAGCATTTATGTTAGGATTGTGTTCTGTTCTGTTGACTTTTATTTTCTTCTGTTTCCCATTGTCCCGGTTTCTTCTTTCTTTAGTTTTGGTTTTCTTTATTTCTGATTACTGTATGTGCTGTGTTTTCGTTTGTATCTGTCGGATGTTAACACATAGTGTGGTTTGCATTTATTTACCTATAATGTCCTTCTGAGTATTTCTGTTATTATTAATAAAGACTCTGTTATTTTGAAATACTCCAGCATCTTCATTGTCGTGCGTGTTGGTTAGCAGCCACTGTTACAATTTACACTTTATTAAAAAAACTAATTTAATTTAATATAATTGGTGTTTATGTAACGTTAAACACTTGCTTTCTGAAAATACAAAAAGATCTTCCAAGCTTAAAGTTCAACAAAAAAAAGTTGTTCAATTTTGCAAGAAAGAAAGAAAGAAAGAAAAAAAAAGATTTAATAGTATAATGTACTGATGAATTATGAACAGTGTTTTGAGGAGCTTTTTGGCACAATCTAATTTAAAAAAATCAAGAAACACCTTATAAATCATTTTGAATACATTGTATTTGTACATTTGTCCTTTTTATTGTATTTGCACGTTTGTATTTGTATATTTGTACTTTTATTCCTTAAAATGAGTGCTTGAAAAAAAAACTTCATAAAATAATCATTACAAATATTTATTTTTATATTTTATTATTAACAGGTAAAAAATACTACTATTAATAATAATTATAAAATGTTTGTTCGTTTCTGTCATGCCATTGTACTCATCAAGGTTACTTGTTTTTTTTGTTTTTTTTGAAAATACAAAAAATATGGAAAAGTACTTTCAAGGTCAATGGAAAAAGAGGCTGTACATGAAAAACCGGATTAAAGGTATAATATAGGTTATTTAGTGCAATCAATTGTGTCTTGAGATGCTTTTGATACCATTTTATAAGTCAGAAATTCAAATTATAAATGAATCCCATCAAAACTCCTATAAGCCGGTGTGTAGGAATAAACATTTTAGGAATGAAACCTTCATTAGGAATCTGTTTTCAAATAGGACGTTAAACACACCCAAATTTAAAATACAAAGCAGCCAATGAGAGCATAATTACATTTAATAATAGCCAATAATGTACCAGGACAAAAAAAGTGACAGAAATTCAGAATGTCAGAATATGCCATATTTTGAGAATGACACACCAGGATCAGAACACCAACATCTTTTTGTGAATTTGGACATCCGATTAGAGATGTTCTTCTTTCTCTTTGTCTAGCACATATTATTGTCTGATTAAATTATACAGCTGAGAGCAATTAAAAATGAACCCAGCAGGCTGCTGATGCTGCAGTGTGCAAATATCATCTCTTCTCTCAGGGAAACTTAAGACAGAGAATTGACATTAACAAAGTGCAGAACAAACATAAAATAAGCCAGAAATTGAGAATACGTGCAGCATCACAAATACCACTGAATAACACAGATGAGGACAAAACAATGAGGTAAAAAAGGACAGGACAAAGGAAGTAGGCTGAGAGAGCGAAAGTTTGTTTGTGAGTGAGAATTCTCAATGTAAGAATATTGCAATATTAGCTTAGCAACGTGCTAAAATATAAGCATCAGACTTAGCATCATGCAAAAACTCAACTGAAGTTAGTTGCATGTTTTCTTTACACTTCATCCAAAGTTCTGTCATGAAACTCTAGATGGCGCAGTCCGATAGGTTCTAACTCAATCTGACATCATTATTCACCTGGCACAGCTGATTGGTTTCTTTTCGTATCAGCAGCCAATAAGCTGCTGCTCCACATTAGAATGCTTGGCTAGTGTTTGCTGTAGCAGTTGCAGTGCACTTCAGAAACCCTCCACCCTCCCCAGCTCCACCTGCATAGATCTGCTACGGGGTAATTTAATTTATGTTATATATGGGGGTAAGTATATGTTGTATGTGCAGCAGCAGTATTTCCTACATGCTCACAGCAGCATATCTGTGGATGTATTTGCAGTAGCAAGTCTCGGTACTTGCTCTGCCGCCGCAGCAGCAGCGTAGCAGACCTATTCCGCCAAGACCAAACACCAGTGGTGGACAGTAATGAAGTAGTTTTACTTCGTTACTGTACTTAAGTACATTTTTCAAGTATCTGTACTTTACTGGAGTTTTATTTTGAGTAACTTTTACTTTTACTTCACTACATTCCAAAGCATAAGATCGTATTTTTTACTTCACTACATTTCATAAAACTTATCGTTACTCCTTATAATATATCACGTACTCCGAGACGCAGAAGCGGTGTCTGATTCATGAATGAGCTGATTCTTTTCAATGAACCCATTAAATCGGTTCGCAAATCGCACCAAACGATTCATTCACGAATTGGAATGATCCGATTGCAGCTGTTCTCGAGTCGACAACTCACTGATTCAAATGATCCGTTTAGTGCGAGTCTCCAGTGAACTGAATTCACAAGTAAGAACCGGGAGATCTTGTGAGCGCACGCGCGTCTGATGCTGTTAAAAGTAAGTTACTAATGTCGAATTTTAGGATTAATTATTGTAACTGAAAATCATATTTAGGTCAAAACTGTCAGTTGTTTGTGAACTAAATCTGCTGTAAGTACTTTTTACTTAAGTACATAAAAAATCAAGTACTTTTGTACTTTCACTCGAGTAAAATTGAAAACTGAGTACTTTTACTGGAGTAATATTTTATTATACGGATCTGTACTTTTACTCAAGTACTTGATTTGTGTACTTTGTCCACCATTGCCAAACACATTAACATCGTCGTACATTAACATGCTAAACTCTCAGAGAGTTGTCATGACATAAATGTGATAAGTGCTATTTAACAATGATAATTTGTCTGGTTATCATTAGAAATGTAATAATACATTTCAATATAATGTCAATTTTTTCACTTGGCAAAGAATTAGGATTTTGAATGACAGAACCATATAGCCTACCATATGAGATACCATCCCATAACATTTATTATGATGAATGAATGTGTGATCTCTTACCTCATTGGTGGACAGAACCGAGTCCTCGTCCAGGCTGAGAACTGCATCAGTTTTGATAGCATGATGAGGGAAAAAACGGCCACTCATCGTCTGAGGAAAACAGGAAGTGACATTAGTGATTCACAGATTTTCAGCACAGATACTGGTTGAAAGTAGTTAATTTACACATTTAGCTTTGGATTTGCAATTTTTTAAAAATTTGTTCAGAAATAACAAAGTATTTATTAATGAAACTTTACTTTGACGCATCCTTGTCTATCATCGCCTATGTCGCTTTTGACATCTGTTTGTGTCTTATCTGTTCATCAACTGAAAGTCACAATAGTTAATCATCTGCCGAAGTACAATATGGTAATTTACATCTTGCGGTAAGAAAAAAAAAAAAAGGTGTAGTTAAACTTTTTTCATTTCTAAATAGTGTAGAGTGGTTTTGCTGAATCGTGTACATGTACTGTACACGTACTGTATTTGTGTCTGTATTCCAGTGTCATTACATGTGTTTGTAGTCTCTCAGGGTGCAAAGGCCAATTCGATAAGTCATTTGGCCCAAGAAATTACTATTTTCTGGAAGATTGCATAGTTTCAGTCATTTAGCTTGCTGTCATACCCATTGACTGTCTATATGGTGCGATTTCCAGGGGTCAGGGACACAGGTTTTTACATGCAGAGAAACAAAGTCCTGTTGCAAAGTACAAAGATGTTACAATAAGCACGTCTGAGGAAGAATATTTCAAAGATTTTCAGAGTTTTGTTTGAGGCAAATAAACTATATGTATATTACTGTAGCACAACTTTAAATCCTTCTGATAACGTCAGAGGAAGGTCAATAAAGTAATTGGTACTCATTGTGGTTGGACTGATATTTTGACTACACAGTCAACACACATTTTCTACTCATTTTTTTCAAAGGTGACCCTGCACAGTTCCCACATGCAACCTGTTAATGTTGATGTCTGTCTAATTAATTGTTTAGAAGTTTAGAATGTACGGCCTTTGACATCAACAACATAAGATTAGATTGACCTGTGCCCCATTTTAGATTTCCAAACGATCAGAGAATGATTATTTGCCAGACAGTCAAAAGCACTGAGAACAGGTTATTTATCACAGCAAAAGGGATGTCAACAGCGTTGGCGCACAATTTCTGGCAATATTGTTGACTTTGACTACACAGTCACTATTGGAAGAGAACTGAACTGAGCTGCACGATCACATCACCGAATCAATAATGAACTGACTTTAACTGATAAATTGACTGTTTTCTATTGTCCTCTTGTATTTTATCAGCACACGTTTTTTTCCTGTTTAACGCTGTAAAGCTGCTTTAACACAATCTGTATTGTATAAAGTGCTATATAAATACAGGTGACTTGACTTGACGTTGGATTTGGTCTTCAAATATCTTACAGATTTTCTCTGAAGGTCCTATTTATACTGCCAAGCCGCTGAGAGGTTGACTGGCCACAGAACACTGTCGTAGAAAGACATGTTTAGCGAACGGTGTGACTTTGTGATATCAGTGATAGAGGGAAGGGGGGCTGTGTTTACCTATCATTCCCTCTGTGATTAGCCATTCATCACTGCCACAGCGCTCCAGAGAGATGATGACATAACATGGTGTAAAAAATCTCCTTCCACAGAGAAAAAAAACTGACATGTCATGTCGACAAATGTTAGATTGTGCCAACATACGACAAAAATGTTAGATCAAATCTCGACACCAAGAATAATGGATTCAGCCTCTTTATCAGATCCCTTCAGAGTATATCTGTTTTGTTTAGTATCCAAAACCAGTCAGCAGAGTTTTGTCTGAAAACCAGCTGACAGCAAGTTATGTAATATTCTGTCATCATTTACTCTCCCTGATGTTATTTCAAACCTGTATGACTTTTTTTTTTCTTTCTTTTTCTTCTTCTGTGGAACACAAAATAATTTTTTTTTTTTTTATGTTGGTAACCAAACAGTTTGGCTAACCATTAACTTCCATTGTGTGGACAATCTGTACACTATATAGACAAAATTATTGGGACATTACACCAATGGGGAATTTAATGACATTATAAATGGCTTTATAAATACATAGACATTAATATGGAGTTGGTTCCCCCTTTGCAGCTATAACAACTTTAACTCTCCTGGAAATCAATAAAAGTGGGCATTGCATAGCAGAATGATCAAATGCTAGTTTGCTTAAAAAATGCAATATATAGCTATTTGTCCATTGGTTAACAATAGCCAATTAGCTGCACAGTTTTAGTGACATTAGCAGAAAGGGAAAGGTGTCTCAGTGGAAGACCAAGTTATTAGTCTCGATCTGGATCTAGGTCTAATCCTAGTCTGGGTTTTGGGTTATGGGTTATGAACATTTTTCATATCATTTAATGGTAGATTAAAAATCACTGTTTCCGACAGTCAATCCGCCGCACCATTAGGATGACACTGTTTTAATCCATTAAAGTAAATGGAGGCTACAGGGGAGGTTCAAACCTAATTACAGCATTGACTCTTCATTAATGCCTGTGAATAATTAAGAAAACTGTTCATGTGAAAAGAGACTTTTTAAAATCAAAATAACTCTACAAGTACCCCTGGTCCAGGGATGTATTCTCATTAGCGTAACAAGCTGTGAACCACCAGAGGGGCCAATATAGATTCAGAATAAACCAGGGAATAGAATACACTGACTGCTGAGTCTGTGTCATTAGTGAAGATATTAAATGCGTACAAGCCGTGTCAATCATTGATGCATACATAATTGAATCACAATGTCATGTTTTAAACTGTTTAAAATCCGTCTCACTTCAGATGGGAACAATAAGGCATATACAACGTACTTTGTGTATTTCTAGTGAATTTAAAAGATGCCCTGCCCTTTTGACTTCCATTTTATGTGCATTATTTAAAAAAATAAATAAAATCTGCATTATTATATGTCACAGATGCTGTGACTGCAGCATTCAATATATGCATATCACTGCATTTATCATTTCGAGTATTCTCTCATATATGTAGGGGTTCTGGAAAGAGCTATGTAGTTATCTGGGAGGCCAGCTGTCTTTGTTGACACATGGCTTCTTCCTCTGATATCACTCCTTTTCCCTCAAGACACGCTTTATTTAACTGTAAAGCTCACATAATCTTCCACAGGGACTGTCTGCTCTTTACTGTCTCTCTCTGTTTCCTCGCCTCTTCTCTTGCAATATATGTATTTTAGAGATGGTCAATATGACATATTTTTAAAAATAGACTATAGAAGCCCTGAGACATTGGGTTAGTTTCAGGTTCACCTGACCCCGATCAGACACATTTCTTAAGGAGCATTTACATAAGACATGTCAAAAACTGCTGGATGGAGTATAAAAGAATGGAATGGAACACAACATAGGGGTTTCAAGACATTTCTAAAGCGTTCTGTAGATGTAGCGCTTATGGGGCTAAAAAAAGACTCAAAAATGTCAGAGTTGTGGCACTATATAGAGTTGTGACACTAAAGACTTCACAGCATGGCAGTAGTGCTTTAAGACAATGCCCTGACAGGTTTTACTATGCGTTGAAGCACACCATTTAGCATGCTAATTTAAGCACTGCCGCTAAGGAAAACAATGCTAAAATCCAGTTTAGCCAGTAGCTTTCTTCACTGGTCTACCTCTGTGCCATGTGTATTTAAATTAAGCCACTATGATGCAAACACACCTTCTTTCTGTGTTAATGTATTTATTCCTTTTCCCCCCACAAAAGTAAAGACACTACTACCTTAACTTTATTTTTTGGTAGCATGGCAGCAACAACAACAGCAACAAACTACTTCCTACAAGTAGCAGCGTAGCGTAACCTAACAACCTGAGGTAATATTCAAACACATTCACCTACGTAAATGCATCAGACTTAAAATGTCTACAGTAAATAATTCTGGTGAAGAAGTTTGTTTGAATGATTAATTTAAATAAATAATAATGATAAAAAAATGTTTACAGAATTGAGTCCCTCTACTATTTTCAAGTTATGTGAATTTGTGTTTTTGGTTTAAGGTGGAATGAATGAATATTTTCCAAATGCATGTTATCTATCTTAACGTGAACAATTCATCCGTGCATATGTCCCCCCCCCCTCATAATTCCTAATCAAAATGTCATAACTCAATGTTCTCTCCAATCATTTCGTTTGCATACTTTCTAACAACTAAGCTTGCATTCAGATCTGCCTCAATTCTATCAACAACAGATGGAACCAAGTCCCTGGCCTACATTTTTTCACTCATAGTATCATTTATTTAATTGAATAGTTATATTTTATTCATAACATTATATTGGATCTTTAATGTGGTTGGCTGCTTTTTGTTTGTAGCTTGTAATGTAGCAAATTACTTGTTCAAAATAGTAGGTGAACTGTAGTTTAACTAATGATTAGCTTGTAGCTTGGCAATCTACACTTTTAAAAGTAGTATAGCAAATTGCAGTAAAGTATGCCGACCTGTTGCACAAATTGCTGTGCGAACTGTGTTCTGTGCTGATTTTAGTTGATTTGAGCTGATTTCCACCATGGAATAAAACAATGTAATTATGACTTTTCATCTCACAATTCTGAGTTAACATCTCACAACTCTGACTTTTTAATAAACTCAGAACTGTAAGATGTAAACTCGCAGTTGTGAGAAGAACAGTCTTAGTTGTAACCTGCAATTGCGAGATATTAAAATATAAAAAAGTCAGAATTGTGAGTAAAAAAGATGCCACAGAATAAAAAAAGGTATGTGTGACTTTTTATCTCACAATTCTGACTTTTTTCTTGCTATTCTGAGTTTGTCTCAGAATTCTTGACTTTTCTCTGAATTGAGAGTTTCTGAGTTTATATATCAGATATAAACTTATAGAAAAGGCCAGAACTGTGAAATCTAAACTCAATGACCTTTTATATTCTTTTTTATTCAGAGGCAGAAACAAACTTTCATATAAAAAAACCTAGACAGCGCATGCAAATAAACTGTGTATCAGTAAGTGCAATTCATTTCCCCACACTCTGTCTTTTTAGTGTCTATCTTTCTGTTTATGACACCAAACATGTCTAATAAACCTCAATAAGATGCCACAGGACAGGACAGGACTTCACTCACACACACACACACACACACACACACACTGCCTCTGGGACGAACTCTCTCCCTCTCATGACCTCTATAGATTGCACTTCTAGTGAAAGCCAAGTTCATGCTTCTCTATTAAGCTTTTGTCTCAGTATTAAACAACTCCAATTTATCTTGATC
Organism: Sinocyclocheilus rhinocerous; assembly: GCF_001515625.1. NCBI lineage: Eukaryota > Metazoa > Chordata > Actinopteri > Cypriniformes > Cyprinidae > Sinocyclocheilus > Sinocyclocheilus rhinocerous. The sequence continues at coordinate 566,544 of NW_015632119.1, forward strand.
AAGACTCAGATAAAAGCGTGTTATGATTTGGATGTGGCGTTTGATAGCTTATTAGTCACAATATGATTTAATTTTGGCAAATGGCTTTTGATTAAAACTTTGATTATCTATTTCAAACTTGTTTGACGCATTAATTCACACACCTTTCAAAGTAAGTATCTGCATTTCATTTAGAGCTCTGGACTGTGTGCGTGTTTCTGATCTAGTGGTTTTGAAAACCATTTAGTGTTTTTAATTATTATCATCAAAGGCTAAACTTGGACAAGAATTAGGGCAACCTTTGTCTGGTGTATAGAAAGATGGAGAATATAATACAGTACTTACGTATTATATGAAATGGATGGTTGCATTTTAGGCCTATAATTTTATATAGTAACATATTAATGTATGTACATACACTGCTATGATGTTTACACTGAAAAGCATATATAGTACCTGTACATTATATTTACATTTTATGTAATACATCTGTGTAGCGTCTGGACCAATCAAACACACAATTTTTCATTTGATTTAACAACTGAATGAAAGTTTAGCTAAACTTTATGTTCTTTGATTGAAGTAACTTTTTTTTAACACATTTTAAAATTTTCACAAACAAACAAACAAATGGGATGGATTGAATGGTTGGATGTATATCATCCAAACGTTCTCACACAACTTTCAAAAAGAAAAAAAAAAATCCTGTAAACTACATGAAGGCAAATCCATTAATGCAAATTCCAAAAGCTGTTAGCATATTGATGAATGATACTCAGATCTGCTTGTCATGATGATGATAATTGAAATGTCAGATTCATAATGCATCTCTTGAGATGATACATTTTTATCTTGGGTCATTAATGTGTTTTTTGCATCAGACCTTTACAGTTCCCCAATGGAAAGGCACTTTTAAGTGGTCTAGGTGGCCCTTGAACTTTCCCCTTTGCCATTTTTTCTGTCTGACTAGATATAGCTTAGTCTCATATAGCCATATCAGCATAATGTCTGGTCCAATTTGCAGCTTATTCTGTCCAAGAATACGTTTTTTTTTTAAATGTTATTTTAGTGGCTGGAAATAACTCATACTACAATAACAGACAGATGTGTGCAGATGTGATTCTCATTGTCTTTCATAGATTTGATGCCACTAACCTGGCAGACTTTGGCAGACGGGCTTGGAAAGGATGGTAGAAGTGTTTAGGAAACCTGCTGGTACCTCATATTTGTATATCTAGGTAACATTTTTATTTATATCATACCTGAAGGTTTATTTATTCTCTACACATATACTGAATAATGGTACATCTCCAAGGTAACATATGCAGAGATTATTAAGGTTGCTATGGCAGACGTGCAGAGCTGATCGAAATAACAGGCTTTAGTCCACTGCATTTGATAATCAATTTGATAATCAATTGTTATATTTTCATTTGGATGTTGACCAATGAGCAATAAAACAGAATGCAGTGTCTAATATGACTTTTTAATGCCACATACCTACAAACCTAGATAAATTAGATGTATTCTCTAGATAAATGGGCATCATAGGCTTTACTGGGATACTCATCCCTGTCAGTGTAGTTTTAAGGCACAGTTCAATAACAAACTGTCATGTTGATTTATGAGAAATCTGCTCACAAAAAAAATAAATAAATAAAAATAAAAAACAAAAATGCTTTGCTGTGTGAAATTAAGGGGTACTGTGATTATTTTGGAAGTGTTCCATACTCCACTTAAATTACATGTGCAAACAACCTGAAGCATAACTATTAAATTATGAAATCAGTGTGTGTTAACATTAATAAGGTGGTGCACTAATATATATATATATTACTGTATGTCCACCAGGGTCAGAAATTAACTTATCCATTAAGAGGCCATACTTTCCCCCTAGAACTGATTTCCAAGGACATTTGTTACCTAGTGTGTGTGTGTGCTCTGGCATATATGGTTTATGAGGATACAAATGTGTATAATGACATAGGCAATACAAGGTATACATTGTTTATGAGGACACTTCCTGTGTCCCCGTAAATCACATACTAAATGGTGTTTTTCTGAAAATTTAAAAATGCAGAAATTTTTGTGTGAGGGGAAGGTTTGGGATCAGGGTAAGGGGATAGAAAATACAGTTTGTACAGTATAAAAACCATTAAGCCTGTGGAGAGTCCCCAATAAACCTCATATGGGACCTAAGCAGGACGCACAAATACCTGGCCATCCACCTGAGCTAAAAGAAAATGTGATCCATCAGACCAGGCAACCTTCTTCCATTGCTCCATGGTCCAGTTCTGACACTCATGTGCACATTGTAGTCAGTGTTTTCAGTGGTGGACAGGGGTCATCATGGTCACTCTGACCAGTCTGCAGCTATGCAGCACGATATGCAACAAACTGTGATGCACTGTGCATTCTGACACATTTCTATCATGGCCAGCGTTAAGTTTTTCAGCAATTTGAGATAGTCGCTCTTCTGTGTGATCAGTCCAGATGGAGTAACCTTCTCTCCCCATGTGCATCAGTGAGTTTTGGCTGCCCATGACCTTGATGCTGGATCACTTTTGACAGGAACTAACCTCTGCATACTGGGAACATCCCAAAAGACTTGCCATTAGATGCTTTGAACCAGTCGTCTAGTCATCATTATTTGGCCATTGTCAAAGTCACTCAGATCTTTCTATTTCACCCATTTTTCCTGCTTCCAACACATTAAATTAAATACTGGACTGTTCACTTGCTGCTTAATATATTCCAGCCCTTCACAGGTGCCATTGCAACGATATAATAAATGATGTTTACTACACCTGTCAGTGGTTTTAATGTTGTGGCTGATCAGTGTAAATATAGAACATTTGTAGTTCTCCTGTGCTTCACGTATGCTCACTGTGGGACCTATCGAGAGTGTTTTAAGCGACTTTTCTAAAAATTCACAAATCTACTGTAAATGTGCTCTTAGATAGCACCCAAATGTGTTAACTTCACAAAATAGTGAGTTAAACATAATGTTTCTCCTAAGATATTTTTTCCTCACATTTTCCATCATAAATAGCTACATTTTCATATGAGATAAAACAACTAAAGGATAAGTGAAGAGACAGAGTAATCATCACATTAAGTTACTCAGGCTAACTGTTTCTGCAAATAACACATGACAAGAAGATGTAAATGAGTAAAACATGTGCAAAGAGGGATGATGGTGAGCAGACAAAGTCTGAAAGGTGCTAATGATAAGATACATTCAGAATATTCACATAACCACCCACACACAGCTGTGCAGATATCACACACACACACACACACACACACACGCGCACACACACACACACACACACTTTATTTCAAATCATTTCAGTGATTTTAAATGGTGACATCTGGCCTGTTATGTGTCGTTGTGTTTCCTTCCCACCAGAAAGTTTGAGTCTAACTTCACTTACCTGCACTTTATGTACAAATTTGTCCCCAGAAGTTAGCTAAACATGTCAAAACCTTGCTTGGGGAATTTGAAAATGGTTCAAATGATTCAAAACAATTTATACACTAAATTAGTATTATTTTAATTCTAAAATTGCAAAGTATAGGCTATGTCTAATATCTATAATACACTGAACAAAATTATAAACGCAACACTTTTGTTTTTGCCCCCATTTTTCATGAGCTGAACTCAAAGATCTAAGACTTTTTCATTTAAGTACTGAAACAACTAAAACTAAATAAACAAAAATTAATAAATATAAATTAATAACAAAACTATATAGTCATATAAAAAATTAAAAACGACAACATGTTTTAAACTAAAATCAAAAACAGAAATAGAAAAAAAATCGAATAAATTTTTTTTTACAAAAACTATAATAGTATATCAGTGACGCTAAAAGAACACTGCTTTGGTGGAGCACGAAAGGAGACGCTTAGCAAAACATTCACTGGAAGTGAATGGGGACCAACAGGCTGTCAACTTAAAATGACAAAAGGCACCATAAAATGTATTTGTTATTGACTCATGTCTTGCAATTCTCTTGATGCACCAATTTTGAATATGCACATATTCAAATCAGGTAAATGAGATTTGAGAGCTACACTGAATGTTTTTAGTAAATAGAATAATACTTTGGTCTTTTCCTCACACAAAACCATTAAAGGAATATTATGGATTTTATGTTGCATGATATTATGAAATATTATGCAAACAAGTTGTACTATGAAACCTCAACTGTTTTGTTTTGTTTTGTTTTGTTTTGTTTTGTTGAGTGAGTGATTGATTGATTGATTGACTGATTCTTAAAATCAGAATAGAACATGATTGAGATGACTTGTGAGTGAGAAAATGAAGACAGAATTTTTTCTTTCTTTCTTTTTTTTTTTTTTTTTGGTGTGTTATTTGTTTTAAATCATTTCAAATATCAGTATTCAACGTTTTATG
>NW_015632119.1:571565-573061 GCF_001515625.1 Sinocyclocheilus rhinocerous
TAAAACTGCATATTTTAGAGTGGCCTTTTATTGTGGTCAGCCTAAGGCACACCTGTGCAATAATCATGCTGTCTAATCAGCATCTTGATATGCCACACCTGTGAGGTGGATGGATTATCTCGGCAAAGGAGAAGTGCTCACTAACACAGATTTAGACAGATTTGTGAACAATATTTGAGAGAAATAGGCCTTTTGTGTACATAGAGCTCATGAAAAATGGGGGCAAAAACAAAAGTGTTGCGTTTATAATTTTGTTCAGTGTAGTTACATTTACATTGAAAAGAAACAAACATTTAAAATAAAAAGTCTTTATCTAGAAGGCTAGTCTGTGTTTATGTGTGTATAGTGTTTGTTGCATGTGTGTAGTTGTGCAAAGAACTGCATGCCGAGAATTAAAACCAACACACAGTTCTTCTATTTATTTAATCATCTTTCTCTCCTCTCACCTTTCTTTTGCCCTCAATGACGGAGAAGGGTGTTGTGATGGAGGGCCACTTGTTTCTGGGTGGTGGAGGCTTCTCACAGTTCCACAGCACTAAAATCTGAAACCACATTAAAACACATGAGCTTCACTGCACATTTCCATATTCGTGCAAAACATGAGTTTTCATTGTTAGATTGCAACCAATTTTTGTAGGTGCAGGTGTGAATTATTACAGCCCACACGCAAAAGGTAATCAAAAGGTGTGAGAGCCACTAGAATAATTTACAACAAACTAGAAATTATCAAGAGACTTCTCATTTTTAGTAACTGTGTTAATTAGGGGCATTTGTAGATACAGTCTAATGTTAGCTCTTGTGAAAAGAAGTGTGCTTAATTGTATTGAATGTGTACTTCAAATCTTTAAAAAATAAATAACTGGACGTGTCATACATTGTAATACATTTTCATTTAATTGTAAATAACATGCAATTAAGTGTTCGAAAACATTTCATTCCTTTCACACTTATTTTCCCAGTGTATTCTTTTAAAATATATTATTTTCATACTAAACACTCTTTTTAAAGTATGCAAAAGTGTACGTTTTTAAACAAGGGAATACATGATCTGAATATTATTCAATTTAGTAATTATCTAATATAAATTGAACCGATTCAATGTCAGCAGAAAATAAGTTGTTTAAATTATATAAACTTTATGCAATGAAGCAGTGACCAATTAGGAACACAGATAGTGAAGCTAACATGATCTGTCACTTGTCAGAATCCGCGGTCAGACTGAGTGTATGCTACTTTCACACAGCCAGACGTTTGACTAGTTTTACTTGATTAGTTGCTGCCCACATACAGGGACATAATAAAAAATGATGTGTGGAAAACCATGTCAAAATTTGTGGGCTTTCTAAATGAGTTTGATTCATGCATTGATAATCATTCATCTTGTTCATGATATGATGCATCAGCCAGGGTTGCAATTATTATACCAACACTTTGCCTCCAGAAAGTAAAAGGAATATCACATCCAAAATGGAAAATCACCTACTCAATCTCATATT
>NW_015632119.1:573295-575731 GCF_001515625.1 Sinocyclocheilus rhinocerous
TTTTTTTTTTTTTTTTTGGTGAGTTATACTTATTCATATACATCTCATTTGTGATTTAATATAACCAGTTGTGCAGGCTGCCAATAAAGAAAGAACTCTAAGCAACAATGTAACCTCCGGCAAACAATCGCTGGCAGCGTGAATGACCCTTAACCTGATGTACATTTGCAGCATAGATAATAATGGAAGAGTTGTCATTGAGTCTCATTATTTGCTCTCATATTCTCACCTGTGCACAGAACTTGGACTTGGCGACCGCATGGATCAGTTTGAATATGGGCTGCTGTTGGGACTGTAGAGGTGTGACCGCTTGAATGACAGCTGTAAACTCCTGAGAAGGACTCTTACCTGCAGAAATCACAAACGTTAATAGCAGAAATTACTTTAGTGCTTTTGGATAGTCTTGATTTGCTGGTGAATTTCTTTGCTTAAATCATGAAGCACATAAAAATGCAGTTTTCACACACTGCGAACGGCAGATTAGCCTTTATGAAATCAGTCTTCAGTGGCATCAGCCTACGGTGTTTAACATCTCTCTGCATTTGTATCAGTTTGCTTTATGGCAGCCGTTCAAAGACTGCAACTGTTTATCTTTGTTCCTCCGCAGGGATTCGCTTCATTTATCTACGTTTGCGACTGCAACTCCAGAAACCTGACAGCTACATTAAGTCTCTATTACACCATAATAAAGGTTACTATAAAGTAAAGAACAAAAAACAACTAGAGAGAATAAAACTAGTAAAATGAATTGATCAAAGCTATGTTAGGCCATTTTCTGGTTAGGCCGTAAAACAAAAGAGAAGTTCATAATATATCACACAGTGACAGTAATTACATTTAGCCAGAACATCTATTATCCCTATTTCCTCTCTGCAGGGACCCAAACCCTATAAAACAGAACAAAGCAAGAACATGCGAACACAAGCACAGTCTGAGACACGTGAACAAACAGGCCACACACACACAGACCACACAGAAACAAACCACACATACAAATACACTGAAACAGGCAAATCCACATGCACTTTTGGTTTGATTTTAAAACGGATTATTTGAATGTAATGTTAATGGTCCATCCGCTAATTGTGGTCACATCTAGAAGTACAGTCAGAGGTCATTTGGTTCACAGTTGAAGCACACACACACACACACACACACACATATTTGTTGTGATGAACGTAAATATAATTGCATAATTCATTAACCAAACCTTTAACCAATCAATGCATTAATTATTAAATCTCAAAAGTAATCTTTTTTTTTTACTGCAAAACAAAAGTATAATTACACAATTATTACATAATTATATAAAAGACAGCTAGACGATACCTCTTGTGAAAAAGAACTGAACTTAATTGCAGTGAATGTGCACTTGAAATCTTATTATATAAGTATCTTAAAGTATAAGAATATATTTTTAAAAAACTACTGTAACTGTACTACAATAACTAACTAACTAAATAAATAAATGCCACTTAAGTGTAAGTACTTTCAAAAAGTGCAATTTTGACAAACTAAATGTTTTACTTTATTAGTATATTTTAAATCATTTTTTGTTGTGTTTTGAAGTTGTGCACTTATTTTGATGTGTTGACTAACATATTAAACCATGTGTAAAGTACTTTATTATATTTTAACTGTAGATTATTAATAAATATTCAAAGTTAATAGATTTACATTAAATTATACTTAAGTTTACCATAAATGCTTGTCAGTACTTTCGGCAGCACAGTTTAACCATTTTCAACTACTATAACTATATTTAAACTATTTTTTTTTACTATATATTTCAACTACTATTAGTAATGTAGTGAAATAAACCACTTTTTTTTAACAGTTATACAACAACTCTCCTTGAGTTACAAATATTACAGATTCAGTTCCTGAGGTGTTTGAAGGACTGAATAATTCTGCATAACCTTTTTTTTTTTTTTTACATTTATTGTTACTCGTTACCTGAACTTGTCATAATTGATTCTGGTCAGTAATAGCATTCAGTGGTCAAATATTTGATTCAATATCTAGTAATTTTGTAATGGAAGTTTTTTCCCCCCCTCTTCCTTAGCAGATGCTTTAATCTGCAAGTAAGAAAAAATGATAAAAAAGGAACTCACAGGTCATACAAGATGCAGATGAGTTTGTTTCTTCATTGGAACAGATTTGGAGAAATTTAGCATTACATCACTTGCTCACCAATTTAGTGAATGGGTGCCATCAGAATGAGAGTCCAAACAGCTGATAAAAGAGGAGCAGAGCAGAGCAGAGCAGAGCCCCCTTCTTGGGACTTGCAGTACTGCTTTAAAGGGGTCATAGGATGCCCATTTTCCACAAGTTGATATGATTCTTTAGGGTCTTAATGAAAAGTCTGTAACATAGTTTGGTTAAAATTTCTCAATGGTAGTGTAAAAAACACATTTTTTACCCGGTCAAAAACAA
>NW_015632119.1:576020-585652 GCF_001515625.1 Sinocyclocheilus rhinocerous
ATCAACTTAATTAATCAGGGGTGATAAAGGAAATGATCCAAAAATGGGCATGGGAAGGCACATGGGGAGCAGGACACACACGAAACATGGAACAGAGTCTGACAATCCCCATGTTGCCCTCTCACATCAAAATTTACCAACATACTTTGCTGTTTTGCACTGTTTTCACATGTCAACTGTGAGTCTTGTCAATTGATATGTGCATATTTCTCTCCTAATTCAGGCAAGATGACTTTTTCATTGGAGAAAGGGACAAAGCACTCACATTTTAGCCGGAAACAATAGTTTGAAGTTAAAAACGTCTTGATGAATTTGTTTAAATGTTTACAAACACAGATTTCCACAAGACAATTAATTATTGGGCTTCTTGTGGATTATTGTGATTTTAATTTTTTTTATCAGCTGTTTGGACTCTCATTCTGGCGGCACCCATTCACTGCAGAGGATCCACTGGTGAGCAAGTGATGTAATGCTAAGTATTCCTTGAAAAATAACTGTTTTGCATGTTCAGAACAAACAAAAATACCAACAACAACAACAACAAAAAAAAACGGCAGAATGTTATTATGTATGCAAGCCACAACATCTAAAATATTTTCAAATGACTGTTTCAAGGAAGACAGGGACACAGCAAGCCATCGGCGCAGTCCGCTGGTCATGTTGGATGATATCTCATTGCCTAATAAACAGCATGTATCACAGGTAGCCGGATTTATAGTGTTGCCCTGGCTGAGCGAATCACGCTGTATATCACCCACACTGAAGTTCTCTCAAGTTATGGCCACAGACAGGGAGTCTAAACTGCCCTGTCATCAAAATTATGGAAAGTGAGACTAACAACGCCTGTGACAGCAGAGAATAGACCATCTATCACTCCTGCAACACAGATTTGCTGCTGACATGTGAAGCCCCGGGACAAATGCGCTACAGACCCCTATATGCACATGCAAACACACACAGGCTGGATTTAGGAAGGAATATGGCAGACACATATGTTCACTATCCACTATGAGATTACACACACACACACACACACATACTGCTTGGAGGGAAACCAACATCTATCTGAGTTACGATTTCATTTTCACTGCAACAAAGTATTATGGCATTGAGCTGAAGGTGGTGAAGACACACACACACACACACACACACTCACCGAGTGTTGAGTAGTAGAAGGGGAAGAGGGTGAGGTCGCTGGAGAACTCAGGAAGTGCGTAGAGTCCTCCAGGCAAAGAATTCCACATCAACCTGCTCCTGGACATGTGTGTCCGTATCCTGTCGTGGATAATCTGCAAAAACAACAACATTTACAAGTTACAATTAGCATTATGGGTGCTACGATGAACTAATCATGCAAAGATTGTGAGTGCTCTCAAGCTTTCTGTTTAGGACATGTGATAACATCATGTAATCATTGCTCTAACATGTTCATTGTTTGTGCTTAAAGGGATAGTTTACACAAAAATTAAAACCACCCCATGATTTACTCACCCTCAAGCCATCCTAGGTGTATATCAGTTTTCCTTTGCTGTAAACAAAACTTTTTTCTCGCGAGACAAGCATATTCTCACCGGTACGCTACGCCTACATCCTACGTCATCCGCTGGAGTGACACTATAGTGAACATAGTGAACAGAAGGCATTTATTAACCCCCCGGAGCCATGTGGAGCACTTTTTATGATGGATGGATGCACTTTATTTTGCTTCAAAATCCCAACACCCATTCACTGCAATTATAAAGCTTGGAAAAGCCAAGACATTTTTTTATATAACTCCAATTGTATTCATCTGAAAGAAGAAAGTCATATACACCTAGGATGGCTTGAGGTTGAGTGAATCATGGGGTAATTTTCATTTTTGGATGAACTATCCCTTTAAATGAATACATGACATACATTAACTGCATGAGTTGTATTATCTTAGAACTGTACTTTTCTGCCATATGGATATTACCTTGACACAGTCACCTCTATAAACAGATCACTCTTAATTGTAATGTAGAATCATTCATTTTCTGTAAAGCTGCTTTGAAATGGTATCGTGAAAAGCACTATATAAATTAATGTGAACTGAATTGAATGTTTTAGCTGTGGTTAGTTCATGATACCTAATGCATTAACCAATGCAAACAAATGTAAGAGTATTGCAATAAATAAATAAAATAAATAATACAAAATAAAAAAAATCAACATGTCAGACCATCTCTATCAGTTTTTGCAGGCATCGTCCAGACAACATTCTCAACAGTATGCACACAGGTCTAATTACTCAAATTAAACACATTAATCACATTTTATTACAACACTAATTAATCACAATCTGCCTCACCCCCATCACAATGGGATGTGTGAGATCTTAAACCCCAAAATAACCTATAAAACACACACACACACACACACACACACACACACCTTTTGTGTCCTGAGTCCTCCTCTAATGGGCTTGATTGGTTCTGCTCTCCCAAGTCTAGAAATGCACAAGCCAATTAGGATCAACTACGGTCTAATTAAAGAACCCTCATGTCAGGCAGCATGTGTGTTTGTGTATCTCTGTGCCTTTACATGTTTTAATGTGCTGTACGTGAAGTGTAGGGATTTTGTCAGATCCACGAAGCATCTCGCTGGTCTTGTTCTGTGGAGCAGGGAAATTAACTCAACGTGGCATATGTTCTAGAGCAAGTGCCAGTATATGCAGGTCCACGGAGAGGGCATTTGATCTATGTGCTTAATTAGGCAGCATTTATTGCTGCATGCACACACACACACACACACACACACACTCACTCACTCACTCACACACACACACACACACACACACACTCACTCACTCACTCACACACACAGACACTCACCGAGTGCTGAGTAGTAGAAGGGGAAGAGGGTTGAAATAATTCTTACATATAGTCTGTCAACATGGTATTGCGTGGACATCACAATGCACTATTAACTATGCAGTACTGTAAATGGACCTCTCAACAGAATGTTGCAGGGATTATGTATTTTTGTATCTTCTGGTTCCATCATCCTGAAGTCAATTAATTTTTTGAAAGGGTCTTTGGTTAAATGCCTGAAATAAATCCAGTGGTTAACACAAGTTTAAGACAGTTTTTTCACAGTTTTTTTCACACTAGTGTCTGTGTGTGTGTTTAAAGCTTTCACTTGTGAGAAAAGGCTTTTGCTAATAAGTGGCTAAATGGGACTACAGAGGTTGTCGGGGACATTAAACATCGTCATGTTGAACAGTAAAACTCATCTACTCACTAGTTTGCTTTCAGAAACTGAATGAGTTGTTGGAAGTTTAGTGATGTTGATGCCTGCAGTACATTTGGCTTTTTACTTCTGCCGATTATATTAAGGCTTCTTTATGAACAAAACGTGTATGAATCATAAACTTGAATCAAAACTTATTTTCAGAGCTTATTTTCTGCCTTAATCCAAAATCCAGTGGAACAATGCTATTTCTATTTATTGTATAAAAACACTGTCGAGGGAACAAGGGTGATGCCAACCAGTTTGGCCTATAAAAATGCATCATCTCTGCAGCACACTATCCCTGCATCCCAATGTTCATATTATCTATCCTAAAATAAAATATGCGAGATTACAATAAGTGTGGCTCAAAGCATAGTATGTTGAAAAGAGTATCCTAGAAGTCCCCGGATGGTTCAAACGATTTTTGAAGTGTGGATCTGTGCACACTCTAATGTCTAATATTGCCCACAATCCAGTCCATTGTACAATCCACCTGTTTGGCCATTAACTTTTAAATGCATCTTTACGCAAAAAATATGAGCAGAGTTCTCCGCATAAAAACCCACAACTGGCAGATCAACGAACTACTTCTTTACTCTCCAATACGGTAGGAAGTTAAATGAAATGAAATGTGGAGGATGTTAACTGTGACAAGATGATTGACAGGCCAGTGTACAGTGACAGGGTACGTGACAGAGCGGTCCATTAAAGACGCAATTCAACAATTAGGCATTTCCCGAAACCATAGTTCCAACATACATTTGCAAACTGTACAGTAAAGTTGTGTGGCTGAAACTACAGCTCAGTAAGATTTTTTTTTTTTTTTTTGAAAAAGATTCTTATGTTTACAGAGGCCTCATTTATTTGATAAAATACAGTCAAAAACATTAATAATGTGAAATATTATCTTTATATGTTTCATATATTTCAATATATTTGATTAACATTTAATTATATTTGACATAATTTCTGTCAGGACCACTATCGTCAAAGATGATTGACAATTAGCATACAGTTTGGACTGGCGGTATGGTTCTGTTCTGGGCAAGAACTCCCTGCGCATCCATGCAGCCTAGCATGGATGAGAGCAGCAATAACCCCCCAGGGTAAACAGAACAGAACCAACATAAATGTATTGCAGATATCTTTAAAGTTCAATAATGTTATGTACACATTTTTAGAATTAGTCTGATTCAAAGGAGAATCAGAAGGCTGAATCCTGACTGACAGAGGAGGAGTTGGGGATGGAGGAGGGTAATTAGCTATTGAGCAATGCGAAAACTGCTGATAATACTGAGGGACCTTATATATGAATGCTTAGATAGGTGTCGTATTCCTATAGGTTGATGGGGATCAGCTGAGAGTCAGCTGATGCGAGCTTGACTAACGTGACCTGCCAGAACTAACGCTACGCTAGATTTAATGCATCTTTGCTGAATAAAAATATAATTTAATTATTATTTATGTTTCTTTTGTACATTATCTTGAACACTTTAACGCTTATTATTATTATTATTAATAATAATAATAACAAGGTATAACAATAATTGACTATTATAATTTTCTTGTTTGGATTGCAAGGTATCACTGGTCATCTGATCTCAACATTGCACCTCCCCCCATCCTCTATATGAATAAAATATGAATAAATAATGTTGAATAAAATATTTTTGTAATCCATTGATGCAACTGAAGTATTAATCATTTGAAACACTTGTCTGAAGTGCAAATCATTTCTTTTGAAGTTAATCCATTTAACGAGGAAAAATTTATTTATTTATTGAATTATTTATTTTTCTGAGTGAACTGGAGAAATCTTATTTTTATTGTCTTTCTCTGTATCTCTCTGTAATTTGACTTTGATATGAAGAACTATGGTTCAGTCAGAAGGAGGGCAAATCCAGACACTGGGTTCGACATTTCACACAACGTCATTCTGTTCAAAACGTTCCGAGCGGAACAGAAGCGGGGATTAGGATAACTCTGGAAAGAGACCAGCCTCAGGGGCCGGAAAAACACAGCATAGAAAAGTGTCTGTTCAGTGACAGGACACATATTGTTTACTCCTAGTCCCAGAATGTATGACGCAGGCTTTTCAATGAGGTTCAATTAAGACTTTATTGCAGCAGTTCCTGCATCTGGTGGGTTGCAACAAAAAGGAGTCACAATTCTATTCTCGTCACGGACAGCAGGGAAAACAATGCTAAAAGCAAATAATAAGATCAGAGTTATTTTAGTATCTTATTTTAGTATTTGAGGTGCTCTTATAGTTTTTATTAATATTTTGAATTAGTTTTTAGATTTATATTTTCTGTTTTCATTTTAATTTTAGTCAAGGTTTTAGCAATTGTGTGTGTTTTATTGTGCTTGTTTGTAAATAAAAATGAGAAAAGTTGCTTTGGCAACTAGCTGAAATAAAATAATAATATAAATTATTATTATTTTTTAAATATATATTTTTATATTTGAATTCAGTTAAAGTTGATTTTACTTCAAATAACTTTTTTCAATGGTTTTATTTTTTATTTTTAGTGAGCTATAATAACCCTGCATAAAATGCAATATAAAAATATATAATAAAAAAATAAATATCAAATTTTAAAAGGGGGTACATTTTTTTAAACATTAGATTTAAATACATTTTAAACATTATTTATATTAAATATTCTTTCATTACTTATATTAAATAATGATTCAGTTGAATGATTTTAAATACATATAAAAGCATTGGGAAATGGATTTAGAAAATATGCATTTAAAAAGGGATTTATTATTTATTGTTGCTTTATAAACATGAATTAATTACATTTTGACGTACATTTTTACATATAGTAAGTTTATTTATAATTTGAAAAGTGATATTTATTTACATGTTTTAAGTTTGAATTTATATGTTTAGAATTAATTTCCTCATTTAATTTCATTTTCTTCATCTAATTGCTGGGAGCATGAAAAAAATAATAATTTCAATTTAATTTGCATGTAATGTTGATATTGTTTTCATGGTCGTTTTAAGGATGTTTTTTTGTAAATTACAATTTAAAGACAGCTTTGATACCGTTTTGGGTAATTGCTTAATCCCGCTGCTTATAGTAGACAGTTTTGTGAATTACAGCAGTATCTCTGATTCTGATCTCTGTGGTGATATTTGGTGAAGTTGGCAGAAATACTGCTCTCCTCTGTCTGCTTTCTGAACACATTGATAGTCAGTCACATTTCTGGCAGTGACATCTGGCAGTTCTCAGTCTGGGCCTGTTATTAAAAGACTTGTCCGACACCTTGCTGAGATGAAGAGATACAGAAACCCAGCACAAAGTTTCCATTCCGTCTAGCTGACCAAGGCTGGCCTTTATCCCCGGAGAAACTTCTCAAAAGAGATGTGTGAGGGAGTGAGTGAGGGAATGTTTGTGTAAATCCGTCTGCATTTTTATGTGTGTTGGAGAGGTCTGGAAAAGACCAAGTGCGTTTGATCATGGCAGGTATCATCTTCTTATGTGTGACAGCAACTCGTGTTGAAAGCTTTTGAAGAAAATAGAAGACATCAGAGACGAAGAGAGATGGAGAGAACAAGAAATGAGTGAGTGTGTGAGAGAGATGGAGAGAACAAGAAATGAGTGAGTGTGTGAGAGAGATGGAGAGAACAAGAAATGAATGAGTGTGTGAGAGAGATGGAGACAAAACAAAGCATATGCCAAGAAAAAAACACATGATCCACATTAACTATACAAATGACTTATACTGAGTGGAATTCCTGCAGATTTCATAGAAGAGCTATGGAGCCACATGTTTTAAACTATACATAGATTTCATCATAAAAGTATGGTTGTATCAGAAAATAGCCATACATGAACTTACAATGCCTTTTTTATTAAGCATACCCTTGTGAAAAAGAAGTGTGCTTAATTGTGTTAAATGTGCACTTTAGTGCACTTCAAATCTTAAAAGTATATTTAAAAAAAGAAAAGAAAAACTGTACTTGCAGATCATATAATATTAATGAAATAAAATGCCACTTAACCTTATAAAGAGAGTTCACTTTCATGAAATTGTTTCTTAAAACACTCAAGTACACGTTTTTAAAAAGTACACATGCAAAGTACTCGATAATAATTTTAATTGTAGTGTGTTATTTAATTCATTTAATATATTTTAAATGCACCAAATTGCAATTGCATCATTACAACTGTGTAATTAGAAATATGTTTACATACATGACATACAAGTTACGAGCGTATATTTTAGTTTACCATTTGGCAGTAAACTTTAATCATATTTCAAAGAAAATAGAATTATGAAATTACTTATAAAGACATACTTAAGTCTTAAATAAGTGGGTCAAAAAGCACTCTTAAGTTCTACTCTTAGGATGAAAAGAAAAAAGAAATTGTTTGGAAGATGATTTTATGTACTCGCTCATTTTTAATTTCATACAAAAAAAAGTTGCATTGTGTAGCTTTAAGTCTTACTTAAATGTGCCAAATACTGTATTTAATATAAATTTAATCTATAATCAATATTCATTTTATTACAATGAACATGCGATATAGTATTTGAAATCTTTATATTCAGTTTGCACATAAGTACATAGTTTTAAATATATTATATTATTTATAAGTAGCCTACTCTTTTTAAAAGAATGCTAAAGTGTACTTCTTTATCACAATGGTAGCCTATACAATGCCAAACTTATGGAGAAATCTGGACAACAAATAGCTACCCAATACTAACATAATGCTAATATAATTTGTAATTAATAAATCTATATTAAATTGATTTGAATGAAATTGATTTTGAATGAAAAAAATATTTTCAACAGTGGTCGCATACTTTTGGATCCCACTGTATTCGGGAGTGATGACAGAATTAGTTGTGGGAAGGAAAAACAAAACATGAAAAAGCAATGTTTAAAAATGTCAGTGTTTCATTTTAAAGATTTTTTTTTTTTAACTTTCATATGATAAACAATTTTGATACTAAGTTGGGTCACCATCTGACTTCCAATGTGAAACCACTTTAGAACCATAACTGTAACTATAACCATAAAGTTTAAACGATCACTCTAATGCCGAGTTCACACTGCACGATTTTAGCCCGATTTTTCACTCGCCGACAGGTTTTGCGAAATCGCCGACAAATGCCCGACATCGGAAGCAAATCGGTGCTCGTTCACGCGAGTGACAATCACGCAGTGTGAATTATCAAAGACGCGATCTGAGGGAATCGCCGATGCGTCGCCGACGCCCGTGAAATATTTGGCATGCTAAATATCTAGAGCTGTCGGCGATTCACAATCTCGCTGTGTGCAATGGTTTCTGACTGAAAACTACATCGGCGATGACCTACAGCCAATGAGAGACCAAGATACAGGGCAACGGGAAGTTCGGGGAGGAGTTATAGACCAGAATATCAGTATTTTAATAGATATATATATACTTTTTTTTAAATAATTGCAGTCTTGCTTGCGAGAACTCCGGTCTGACGCACGCCTGCAACGGCGATCCGACGAGTTTGAAAATCGTGCAGTGTGAACTCGGCATTAGTGTCACAGTTACTGACGTTTTGTTGTGTTTTTCATTCCCCATGTTCTCTGTGTGACCTAGTTTCTGTCTCCTGTTGATTGTGTCATTAGGTTCAGGTGTGTCTAGTCGTAATCCTCATTTACGTTTCCCATATAATAGTGCGTTCAAGTCATGTCGGATAGATCGTATTTATGAGTTGAACGCACATGAACACCACCACAAAGTCGTTATTACGAGTGGGAAACTCGAAATTTTCTTTAAGCCCCGAGTTTCCGAGTTGGGGGCGTGCCAATGACAAACATGGAGGATTCGATGGATGCAACGTCTGTAGTTGACGGTAAATTTTTGTTTAAATTGATAGTTTAGTTGTTGTATACACTTAAATTGGTCATGTTCTTGTTACGCAGCTAGTTCATGAAATCCAAGTAAAAAAATTCTATAATTTTTGCACCTATAGGTGAAAAACACACCTGATGCGAATTCTTTGCTCTTAATTTTCTATAAGCAGAGTTAACAGACCCAGTTATATTTTCTTGTAATTTATTAAAAGAAGGTACACCGCCATCTTGTGCCAATTAAACTGAGTTGAGTGCACCTGACGTCGTAATTACGACTTGTTATCTCGTAAGTACGAACGTCCCAGGAGGACTTGAACTCAGCATTAGTTGCATTCTGTTCAGTGTTTGTTTGTCTGGTCTCGTCTATGGATACGTGTATTTGCTACCCTCCTAT
This sequence comes from Sinocyclocheilus rhinocerous, assembly GCF_001515625.1. Classification (NCBI taxonomy): domain Eukaryota; kingdom Metazoa; phylum Chordata; class Actinopteri; order Cypriniformes; family Cyprinidae; genus Sinocyclocheilus; species Sinocyclocheilus rhinocerous. The sequence continues at coordinate 585,524 of NW_015632119.1, forward strand.
GATGGATTAACCTTATGTGGATTATTAAAGATTTTATATTGTGATCTTCTTCGTATTCGTGCTTCTCTCCCGCACCACACTGTGACACTAATGGTGCGTTCAAGTCATGTCGGATAGATCGTATTTACG
>NW_015632119.1:585690-588786 GCF_001515625.1 Sinocyclocheilus rhinocerous
TAATTACGACTTGTCAACTCGTAAGTACGAACGTCCCAGGAGGACTTGAATGCAGCATAAGAGAATAGTGCAACACAACTACAACTACGAAGAACGAGCGATTCTTTTACAACTGATGAATGATGAAAACATGGACAGCCAATCAAAATCCTTCCTACTTTAAAGTGTGAAATGCAATTATGTTCACATAACATTATTGTCCGCTGGTGTGAATGTTAATATAGTTATTATCCTTTTTGTTTTTCGGTGTGAATGGGCCTTAAGAAAGAGCTACAAGATTATTTCACACAAAAACTACAATTCTGCTATCAGAATATCTTATTTTGTGACAATCATAAATTTTTTTGGAGTGACATGAGAGTGAGTAAATGATGACAGAGTTTTCATTTTGGGTGAACTAGCCCTTTAAAGGCGGGCGTACACGGTGCGATTCTGAAGGTCGGAACGTCCTGAGCTCTGGCACATGTCACGATTGAGTTTATCCGAAAATCGTACGGAGGCAGTCACACACGACACGAATTTACTACGGTTTACGCATTACGTTTCGCAAAATTCATAAAAATATGGATTCTGAGGACGAAATAGTTTTCTTTGTGGCAGGCGGCTTGTGACCTCCAAAAACCCCCCGAAGACAAAGGACATGGCACAGAGAATGGCTGAAAAGCAGAGAAAAGCATGGACTTTCTGTTCTTCATAAAGAACTCGAGGGAGTAGGCCATTTCTGAATTTCTGCTCGTTTTGCCGGAAATACAACAGGCATATTCATTCATAAAGCTGAACGGCAAATTTGGCACATTCGGAATAACAAATAAAAAATAGAACTGTATAATTAAACTAAAATTATTATAGACTATATGGTTTTTGTCATATTCTGATTGGTCAACTTCAGATGGATCGCCAAATCATCTCGTTCAACCGCACATACGCCACGAATTTAAACCGACAGCATCCGATTTTTTTTGACATGTTTGAAAATTATCGGGAGGACGGGAGGTGCTAGTAACGTCTCGGATCGGCCCGTAATTCTTCTCACACGGTACGAGCCGTGACCATGCGAGCATCTGCGATTTTCTCCCGAGAGAAAAAAATCGCCTGCGAGCTCGTACCACAGCAAAAATCGCACCGTGTACGCCCGCCTTATAAGTGAAAAAAACAAACAAACAAAAAAGCCACTGTACAAATGACATCAGGCAGCTGGCAGGCCCTCATTCACACATTTCCCCCAGTATGACTCATTTGGACGCAGCACATCTCTTTCTGCTGTAAGTGAGGACTAACCTCTAATGTGGTTAAGACTATCTTTGTGACGGAGGAGAAGTAGGCGTCCCACAGGAACTGAGTCTGCTGCCGCAGTGCCAGGATTCTGTCTGAACCCACAGACCTGGTGATAGATGGAACCTGAGAGAGAGAGAGAAACAGATGTACTGTGTGTTTGTGTATTCAAGGATGCTTTAGTGGTTATTAGCAGTTTGTTCAACGGTCCAACCTTTGAGCTGTCTCTAATTCAACCCACCTCGGGATTGAGTTTTCCACAATCTTACTGAAATGTTTAGTATTTTATCAAGATTACACAAGCAATGCAGGAGTTGGACACTCTCAATAACTAACACCCTCAATTACACCGTGGCAGATTAATAAAACAATCCTATCTGAAATATGACAGAGAAACTGTTAATGTGTGAACATTGTGTACTGTAATTTCATTTGTGTGCTTTGAAGTTGCCTACAGGTTCCACAATGGAGTTTAAGCCTCATAGTCATGACATTTTCTCAGTTACCTCCAGAGTAAAATGCTTATTCAGCTTTAAAAATGTGGTGGCATTTGAACACTAATATGTCAAAGAGATGGAACACAAAACAACCATTAATAAACTCCACATATTAAAAGAAATATAACTTTTCATGTCATACACAAAAGGTTTTTACACTTTGGTTTGGGGTTTATAAAGATGTTGTTTAACATATCTACCAAATTTTTATATTATTGGGAATTTTTTTGACATTAATCACAAGTATTTCACAGCCCTAATTTTTGACAGTATTAAAAAAAAAAATTATTATTTTTTTTTTCTTATTTAGTTATTCTTTTTTGAAGATTTCTATATCTAACATAAATAGCAGAGAAAAAGATATGCTGTCAAACAAAGTGAATATTCTCCAGATAATATTTTAATAATTTACTTTGGCACTTAGTACATTGACAATATAAAGATAAATTATTCAATTTTGAAAAAAAATCTCTTTATAATATGGAGCTTAATATTTATTTATTTATTTATTTATTTATTATTATTAGAAATGGGTCTTTATGAAAATAATGTTAGGAAGGAGGTAGCTTTGTATTTTGGTGTCCTGAAATTTTTTTTAAATATTTGTCCTACACTATGACATTAATGGGTTAATAACACATTGCAGTTACTGGTGAAATGTGGGTATTTGAATGTGTGTGTGTGTGTGTGTAGCCTAAATTGTCATTCATTACTGCATTAAATTCTACCAGAAAAAAAATGTCAGATCTTTTTAAAAGTTAGAAGAGACCTAATTAATTGTGTCATGCTAAAATATGAAGATATTAGTTGCAAATGGAGGCTAATTTTCTCCATCTGTATTTTGGGAAAAGGGTGAATTGGCTTGATTGATTAAGAGCTTGGGGAAAGGTGTGATATCATTTTTAAGGCTCTTAAAACGTCCTGGGATTCATTGCTCTGTTCTTTTTTTTTTCCTTCTGAGAATTTCAGCAGCATTTAATTAAAGCTCCCTTTAGAAAAATTGTGGAAAAAAGCAGGATTTTCAGTCTGCTGTTAAGAGGAATGATGGAGCTCTTAAAACAGATTATGTAGTAATGTGGTCTCATTACTGTAAGATTACATTATTATAAAGAAGAATATGTGTTTGTTAGTGTCTTGGGGGGATTGTGCACTGATGGTCTGATGCGAATGTGTGTTTGTGTACCTGCAGCAATAATCTCTCATCTCCAATGATGGCGGCTTTACTCCAGTCAATGACCTCTGAGAAGGGCAGCTCCCATCCGTTACTTAGCAGTACAGGAATACAGGCCACCTGCAGAACACACACACACGCACGCACGCACACACA
>NW_015632119.1:588851-589942 GCF_001515625.1 Sinocyclocheilus rhinocerous
GAAATCAGCTCACAGACAATTTGCGGGCTATATATATATATTTTTTTTTTTTTAATTTTTTAATTTTTTTAATGGTAATTTTTAACACTCTAACATTGTTTTCCAAATCAGTCAGTCAGACGGTTTCTTCCTGTCAAAGTGTGTGGTTCTTTCCATAATAAGCTGCAAAGTGGACCAAACTTTATATATGACATTGTGACAGAATCTCAAAGCAACATGTGCTGACTAAGGTCAGAATGACATAAATAAAACCAAGCCACATATTTTAAATGTGAAGAACCAGAAACTGGACAATGTTGGGCTACTTTCCTTCAATGTACATGCCTCGTATAACAATATCTTCCTCTGGTGTTTAAGAGATTAAATGCATTTCCTATTTCCATGTTATTCTGATTATAGGGTAGAGTTGTTATAGAGTTTTTATTATTATTGTTATTATTATTATTTTCATAGCACACTGAATTTTTTTTACTTAAAAAAAAAAAAGATAAAGGACAATTCAAGGAAAACATGTTCCTCCAGGTGAACTTTTGTACTTTTCTTTCCTTAAAAGGAAATAAATAAACAAATAAACGGCAGTCACACATGAAGGAGAAGGACATCCATGCTTGCTAAACTTTTTGGTGGATGAAATCACCATTAGTGCTCAACATTGAAAAGCCTGATCCAAATAAACAAACACAAAAAAAAAAAAAAAAAAATTACTTTCATACCTTTGGAGCAATAATATATACCTTTGGTGCAACTCAGAAACACTGTTTGCCAGTAACAGGAACGGCATGTGCATTATGTTGAATCACTTAAGCATGTTTGTTTTTAGTTGTTATAGTGTTTTAATATGGCACACATTTATAGTACACTACTGTAATGGTCAGTTTAATAACACTGTTGGATAAACAACTGCCTTTGGACTGCTGCTATGAAGTATTATGTGAATGACACCCACTTTTGCTTTACAGAATGTTTATTTGAATACAAATTAATTATTACTGTTAATAATAACATCTTGAGTAAACCTAACAGTAAAAAAAAATTCAATAAAAAAAACTTAAATCAATAAATAAAAAAATTATATATATATATATATATAT
>NW_015632119.1:590086-590794 GCF_001515625.1 Sinocyclocheilus rhinocerous
ATTATATTATATTATATTATATTATATTATTATATTATATTATATTATTAAACAGATGTTTAGGGGTGGGTAAAACTGAATTGTCAACGCCACAATAATAAGCAAAATTCAGCCAAGCGATTACAGTAAAATAAGTTGCAGGTCTCTCTGCTGAAATTACATCCTGTTTAGGTCATTCGAATCCTTCAAAAAAAAAAAAAATGTGAAAACATTATCAGCAAATACCATAATGTGGAATGCAGTACTGCTGAGGATTTATTGACAAATAAATCTTTGAACTTAAATGTGTATGAATTAGCAATTTAATTTGATTTGATTTTTCTAAATCTATCTCAGTGGGGCATGAGCAGATTGTTCTCAAAGGTAGATGGAACAATTTGTAATGAAAAGTAAGACTATAGTGAATTTAAATAAACAACAATCTTGATTACAACGTTACAACACACATCCTAACAAAACAAAAACTATTTATGCACCATTTAAATGATAGATTTGTATAATTCAGGGAGGCGAGTAGTATTTTGGAAGAAGCTGTTTATAAATTCCAGACTGCACCTGACCATCCAGCTGTAGGATTTCTATCCATAACAGACACTGATATGCCATGGAATCATCCCAGCACAGTGTGTCATCAACGAGAAAACCTCTCCGCTTCTCAGATTGTGATTGATTTAAGCAGTAAAGATAAGAAAATCTCTGCTTTGTGAT
>NW_015632120.1:0-365 GCF_001515625.1 Sinocyclocheilus rhinocerous
ACAGAGTTAAATGCTGAAATTGAAATAACTACATTTAAAAAAAAATTTTTTTACATTTTATCTAAGTTTTCACTTGTACTGATGCATTTTATGGTTATATAAATAGTTTCCAGTACAATACAGTACATGATTTAAATCAAAGATTGACAATCTTCCATAATTGAGGTTTAAATATAGATTTAATTCTCATTTCATCACATTATGTTCTTTAAAGCATCATCAGTTGCAGCTAAGAGATCTGCTCACATAAAATTATACATTTACACACACACGAAAGTTTGGTACTGGTAAGATTTTCATGTTTTTGAAAGAAATCGTATGACTAAAGGCTGTTTATTTGATGAAAGTACACTAAAAACAAAATT
>NW_015632120.1:562-916 GCF_001515625.1 Sinocyclocheilus rhinocerous
ATTTCCAAAGAATCATGTGACACTGAAAACTGGAGTAATGATGCTGAAAATTCAGCTTTGCATCCCAGGAATAAATAGCTTTTTTAAATATTAAAATAGAAAACGGTGTTTACTTTCTTTTTTCTTTCTTTCTTTATGTATGTACGTATTTATTTATGTATGTAATAAAGCACCTTTTCAGTTTTTACTGCATTTTTGATTAATTGCAGTCTTGGTCTAGCAAGACTTTTTCTTGCTGTCTAAATGCATTTATGTACACAGCTGTTCAAAAGTTTGCCATCAGTAGGGTTTGTAATGTTTTTTTTTTTTAAGTCTGTTCTGCTCTTAAAGTTTGCATTTATTTGATCCAAAATA
>NW_015632121.1:0-260 GCF_001515625.1 Sinocyclocheilus rhinocerous
AAAGCGATTATTGACTATCATTTTGGACAGGGATTATGTAAACACAGATATCGGATACCAGTCTAAAGTGAATGTAAACAGACAGGTCAAAAAAATCGGATATGGTCAAAAGATCGGATCTGTGCATTAAGACTTGCAGTGTAAATGCAGCCTAGGTGGTGCAGGCTGATGGGTCGTTAACGGAAATTGATGATATTCACAGTGTTAAACTATTTAGCACAAGCTGATTGGTTCATGTTGCATATGCAGCCAATGAGCTT
>NW_015632121.1:575-2122 GCF_001515625.1 Sinocyclocheilus rhinocerous
CGCACTGAAGCAGCCCCTGCATAGAGTGAATAATCCATTCTCGATCCATCGATATCAATCAATTCAGGACCACCCTCATGGACAGTACCTGGTAACGTCGCACGTAAGAAGGTATACCTGTAAGCAACCTCCTAAGGTATAGTTCAGGGAACACGCCTAGAAATTGTATACCTTTAGTTAAGATATACCTTTAGAGTCTTCGTAGTGCACTCGTAGTCGACGTTATTGGGAAACGCACACCAGTGATATAATGTATTGTGACAGACTTTGTCTTCAATTTTCTCTAAAACTCTAAAGTAAATCCCAGTGAAAGTTGATACGGATGAGTCAAGGTCATCCTGAAGAACAATGTATTGAAATTTTCATGTTAACTCTGAAGGAATTTGAATAATGCCTGTGTAAATTTCAAGGAATGGTCAGTGCTATAATGCATTGTGACAGACTTTGCCTTTCATTTTCTCCCAAATTCTACAGTAAAACCCAGTGAAAGTTGACACAGACAGAGGCTTGTGTGCCCTGATGAAGAATGAATTGAAATTTTCATGTTAACTCTGAAGGAATTTGAATAATGTCTGGATAAATGTCAAGAATTGATCAGTGCTATAATGCATTGTGACAGACTGACTTTCATTTTCTCCAAAATTCGACAGTAAAACCCAGGGAAAGTTGACACAGATAGAGGCATGGTCGTTCTGAAAAATACTTTATTTAAATTTTCGTGTTAACTCTGAAGGAATTTGAATAATGCATGTAGAAAAAAGTAGGAAATAATCACTGTTATAATGTATTTTAACAGACTTTATTTTTGTGGTGTAATAACTTCAGGAGGCATGAGATCTGTTCCAAAAGTGCATTTACTCAGCGAAATGCATCAACCAGCAGTACACTCAATCACATCACAGGTGGAGTCAATTTACACACACACCAAGTTCTTCTCTGCTGCTTTTTAAGCAAATACCAACAGAGCTTTAGCCTGCCCTCTACAGGTCATCACTACAACTGACACTTCATTGTCACTTTACAACATCCCTTTTCCCCCAAGCTTACATAATAATCACAATGCTATTTCTCTCCACATCACAGCATCACAATTACATAGGCCAAAAAATAACCTCACAGTTTACATTTCACTTTTTTTTTTACAATCTTCAATTTACATTCAATATTACTTCAGTTCATAATCTTTCAAATGGGTAGGCAACTTCCTGGTTCTTTGTGACTGTCTCATAATTACAACAGGACTAGCAGGTTTGTTCATTTCAGTCATTATCTCCGAATGTTGAGAGGAATCCCCAGATGCTTCAGGTCCTCAGTCCCTGTTCCCTCAGTCTCTTTAGCAACTACAGGTGTTGAGTTTCCAGGAATGTCGAAATCAGGGAATTTACAGTCCATTCCCTCTTCTGAAGTGTTTCAAGCAATTTCTGTCAGGCATGAATTTGATCCACATGCCGTCGAACCACTCGCCCATCGCCCAGCATTACTTTATAAGAAAGTGGTCCAGTCAGTCGCTATATGCCCCGGAATCCATTTCGGTCCATAAGTAAAGT
>NW_015632122.1:0-158 GCF_001515625.1 Sinocyclocheilus rhinocerous
AATAAAAAGTTTAGTATCACGAAATTCTTGCAAAACTTTTAAAAAACATTATTGAAAAAGAAATTGGACGTTTCATATCATAATAAAATAAATTATTACTCGATTATGGTCTCCGGTCTGAAAAAACCTGCATGTGATTTGGCATTTCTTTATATTTA
>NW_015632122.1:307-537 GCF_001515625.1 Sinocyclocheilus rhinocerous
AAAGTTTAAGGCTGATGTCTCTATTCATTTTCACAGAAGCAAAGCAGCAGGTGTTATAAATAAAAACAGTTAACAATGTTATTGAATAGAATAGGCTTAAAAACGTTATTGCACGACATAGGCCTATTCTTATAGGCTACACAGACAAAGCCGTCGGAGATGCGTTTATGCATTTTTTTTTTTCCTCTATTTTACGCATTAGTAGTAAATCAAGACTTTGCAAGTTCTCT
>NW_015632123.1:0-2351 GCF_001515625.1 Sinocyclocheilus rhinocerous
TATGATATAAATTATATGAATATAAATATATACATGTAAATATTTACAAAATATGTGCTGTATGTGTGTTTGTTTATATATATACATAATAAATATACACAATACACACATATATTATGTAAACAAAACTTTTATTTTGGATGCGATTAATCGTTTGACGGCACTATTTGCATCGTCAAGTTACTTTCACGACAGACACATTTTACTCCAAAAGCTGCAGGAAAAATTACTAATTTCATTTAAATCAGCAGCACAATAAATACTAACATTATGCATAAATGCTAAATAATTTAAATAACGTATCAGTAATTTTACAGACATTTTTAGTGAGATTTTGTGAAACGCTTACGGTTATGAAAAAAGCCCCAAATCGTTTTTAGGTTCTTTTGATGTGAAATATGACCCAGATGTGTTTATATGAAGAAAGTGTTCATATCCTGCACACAGTGCTCCCTACGAAGGGTTTATTTATTTCATTTGATCCGCTCGATTGTGACGCTCTGCTCTCGGGTGCCAAAGTCTTCCAGAGTGATTGGCGTCAGAAACAGCCAATGAGGTTCCAGTGCCACTCCCGTAGCCCCGCCCACTTCTCAGCACTCGCTGCATTCATGCGTCAGAGGCGGGAAAGAATGTAAATAATGCTCGGAATGTGTTTCCTTCAAGTGATGGCGCAGAGACACGAGCTGATGTTGGACAGTATTCTGTAGCCTAGAGTTCACACGTGAGGAGTTCGGCTTCCATTTCTACTGAGGAACATGAAGGGAAAAGAGCATCACAACTACTGATTTTATAATTACTGGAATACACTGATCACTGTATTAACATATTTTCAATAAATTGTATATTTTGGTCAGTTTCTAAACCGTTTCTGTCATCAGTGCTCAGTGAAGTCTGTGATCAGATCTCTGGGATTGTTTGTGAAATGTCTTCGTGAAGTTGGCACACCATAAAAAGAAATAATCACCAAAACTATGCCATTCGTTTGTGCTGGTTTGGTGTTTGAGATATTAAACATAATTTTTTTTGACCGTGTGACGTCATATAACCAAAATATTTTCGGGAGCTGTGACGTCACTCTCCACCCCAGTTTGTCTAAATCGCACAAAACTGGTGTTATTCGTTTGTGCTGGTTTGTGCCGTTAAAAGAAACCCTGTAACTATGACCGCTTCTTTTATATAATAAAAATAAACTTTTTATGAACAGTGACGTCACTCTCCACCCCATGCAATCTAAATCGTTCGTTTGTGCCGGTTTGTGCCGTTCAAAGAAACAATGTAACCATGACCTCTTCTTAAATATAATGGGAACTTTACTCTCCACTCCGTTTAGCGCGGCCGCAGAGTTTAAAAAATAAAAATTAGTGTTCGTGCTGCCTTAAAATTTTAAGTTTAGTCAGATCCAAGTTTTCACTAACTTCATATTTCAAGTTGACTACGCTTAACTTTCAAGGCAGCATTAAGTTGAAACGGTGAGACAGTGTTTTTTTAATTTATTTATTTTTTACTGCGAGTCTAAATCGTTCTAATTCATTTGTGCTCGATTTGTGCCGTTAGAATACTGAACATATTCCCGCAGGAATAACAAATATATGCTAATTCAGGGAGCTCTCCGTCCATGCCACCGGCTCCGTTCGTTTGTGCTAGATGCCGTTAAAATGAACATTCTATTTTTATTTCTCCTCAGTAAAACATAACAAATATCTGGAGGAAAAGGGATGGCACGCAAGCCGCTCGTCCAAATTCCTGTCTTCTTCTGCTGGTTTACAAGGTTTTTCTAAGTTTTATTGCCAGTGACTTCACAGACTCCAAAATGTTCATTTTCTCGGAACAGGCTATTGCAACTTAATATCACATATTCGTGTTCTTGTTTGTTGCTATTTGTATTCATTTGTTACAAAAATGCAACATAGGACTAAATTACTGTATTTTTGTGGTCTTTTTTTATTTTTTATTTTTTTCACACATTCAGTCTAGCTTAAGGCTATTTTATCTTTGATTACTTTTTCTACAGTCCATTGTGTCATTTTTGTTTTCTTATGCTGGGTACACACTAAAAGATTTTTAAAATCTTATAAGATCTTCAAAATGTGCGAGACCACAAACATGAGGACAAAAAATCCTAGATTTAACCGTTTTGCTCCTATATTGTGTGATGTGGCGCGATGTTCCCCCCACACACACACATCAGGATTTCTGATCGGGGCGCCTCCGACGTTCTTCTGAGCACATTCAGTCCCTCTTAACACACCTCACACCACAGGAACATCTGATAAGATCATCTTTAGAACCACCAAGATGATCGGGACTGTCGGAAGGGGAGAAATCGACCCAAAATCAGCCCGATTATCTTG
>NW_015632124.1:0-1402 GCF_001515625.1 Sinocyclocheilus rhinocerous
AATGTAATATAAGTGAGTAATGTGATGTAAGTGAGCAGTGTAATGCAAGTAAGCATGAGCATGTAAATGAGCAGTGTAATATAAGTGAGTTGTGTAAATAGTGATTTATGTGACTTCAATTATTATTAAACTGAAATTGAAGTAAAAAGTTTTGGAAAACCACATCCTGGCTTCAGTCTTCATTTGCTGCTGAATTGTGTTAACGCGCATATAGAAACATAAGGAGAGCAAGAGATTGATTGTTAGAGTCAGTTTATTTTCAATTAATACTATAGTAGTTCAGTTTCCTTTACATCTTTAACTAGCCGTTAATTTATCAATTGAATGGGTGACCTATCCTCATTAATCATGCAAACATTTGCCCCCCCTGAGAGAATTGGCAGGAGCCGCCTTAAAGACGGACCTGTTGTGAGCTCCGAGGTTGTTTATCGATGATATTTTCTGAAGCCATCTGTTAACATTTTTAAAGTAGTCCTGTTTAACAGCAGACAACATCTGTGATGAAAAACTGCATTACCCATGATGCTGTGCAGAAAATTTGTGCCAAAAGAGCTTGCTGTGAAAGTTCTCTCCCATATCAAGTTGGTCTTCATCCGCTCTCAAAATACTTAAATATTTGTATGTGTGTATATATATATATATATATATGCTTATTATACAATAAACGTAATGTATTTTTTTCTACAGATATAATCAACTTTAAATCCATAGTTTTATATTTCAACATTGTTTTTAATAGGGCTGCATGATAAATCGCATGCGATATTTAACGCGCATCTTATCAGTAAAGCCGGTTCTGTAATCAGCGGTAAATCTCCATCACGTGCGTGCTTTCACATGTAGCAGCATTAACTACACAGAGCCGTTGTTCACTGACGAGCTGCGCAAAACCACGTTCATATTCGAGCGATTTTTTGTGCAGCTCGTCAGTGAACAACGGCTCTGTGCGCACACTTGGGTGAAACTAATCTTCTTCTTCTGAGGTTTAATGGTGTTTGGCAAACAAATGTCTTAGCGCCACCCGCTGGACTGGAGTGTGAAGCGTCGAGAGGAGGAAAATAATACGGGGAAATTACTTAGTGTGTGCATAAGGTGCACTGTTTTTTTTTTCTTTTATTCTTTTTCTTTACAAAAAGCCAATCTACACAAATAAACAAAAAGGAATTAAAATTATAGCCTCGCATGGTATTTTATGAGCCACAGCAGTCTTCGTTAGTGAGAATTTGAAAAACGAGCGAATTATTATTGAAATATTTCACTGAAAATCACACAACATTGCAGCATGTAAATATGGAAATTAAGATAAATGAAAACACGTCATCAACATCAAAAATGATAATAGATTAAAAAAAAAATGTAAAACCCCCAAAATTTGAACAGGTTTAGCATGAAAAACAGCACC
>NW_015632125.1:0-488 GCF_001515625.1 Sinocyclocheilus rhinocerous
TCTCCTCAAGCCAAGCGCTGAGGCTGCCGGTGCCGGACCCACAGGCTGAGCCTGCAGCAGTGATGCACAGAAAAGACTCATTAGGAGACAAATTAATTTACAAACGCAGACCAGCGCTGTCTTTCAGCACGCAAGCCAAACAAAAGCGCCCCACCCTCGCTGAACTTACTCCACGGGTGACTCTGCTTCAGGTAGCCCAACATGACTGGGGTGAGCTCCTGCTGTCTCAGCGAAGTCATCTGGTCAAAGACGCTGCTCAGAGCACCAACGCTGTAGTGGAAAGATCAAAAGAAAAAGTAAGGATGACGCCCGTTTAGCGCGTCTTCTCATCACTCACTAAACATGCTGAAGAAATATCCTCTCCTTCCCTCTGAGAGTGCTGTAAGGCACGTGTTACAGTGCTGTCTGGCATTTGGGGAGCGCTACGAGCGCTACGTGGTATTCGTTGCAGTCTGTGTTTGATGTTACTGTCTGGAGCATCTCTGCAG
>NW_015632126.1:0-489 GCF_001515625.1 Sinocyclocheilus rhinocerous
ATGGATTGACGTTACCTCAATGTCTCCGCATGCCTCTTCCATTGCAGGTGAACAGGTGTAGCCGACCACCCCCAGAAGGTCTTCTAGTCATTCTGTAGAAAAATGCAACCACAAATTGTTATTGGTTTGGTTCTTTTTTACAGTACTGTATACTGTACACAGTACTGTAACATCTCAATGGTACAGTGCTATGTACTATACTGTACTGTATGTTCCACAAAACTACCATTTTTTGTTACAAAAGGAGCACTAGCCAACTTGCAATACAGTACATGTGATACAGTAATGTGATACGGTACAGTACTGTAAATACTGTAGATACAGTCTGGAGTGGAGAGTTGAAGACATACCTGTTTTCCAGTCTGAATGTCCTTATGATGGATGCAACTGTGAACCGGCTTAGATGTGGGTGGACTCTCTGCCCAGCTTCCCTCATTGTCAGGCCATGATTTATCACATGATCCACCAACGTTGCTCTAATATCATCTG
>NW_015632127.1:0-550 GCF_001515625.1 Sinocyclocheilus rhinocerous
AAATACACAAAATAATGTTCTTTTTAGCAGCATCATATGACCTTTTTAATGGTTTTCGGTTGAGCAGGGAGGCCCTGACAGTGCTGCTGGATCTTCTGAGAAGTGAACGGCAACATGGATGGGGTGCTACAATCCAGACCCTGGTGTTTCTCTTCTGTCTGCCAGTGGTACATCATACCGAGTGGTCTCCAGAGTGTTTGACATGCCTCGTTCCACTGTCACCGCATTGTCCTCCGAGTTGCTGAGGAGGTGCTGGCCATTCACCAAGAGATTCACCTCCTGAAGACCCCAGAACACATGGAGGCAGGGCTGGGCTCAAAACTGATGTTTTTTTCTGATGTTAAACCTAAGCTATGTTGTAAATAGTTGTAAAAACTACTTTCAGTAATGTATAGAACAATTTGTTTAAATGTGTAAAAAAAATGTATTTACAGGACAAAAAAAAATGTATAGAAGAATGTTTTGTGAAAAAATTATAAGCTGCAATAAAAAAAATAACAATGTTCATAATTACTTCTCTTTTATTTACACATGTGAATATGCAAAACAA
>NW_015632128.1:0-1677 GCF_001515625.1 Sinocyclocheilus rhinocerous
ACTTTTGCCTGTTTGGTGGTTAGATTAACGGTTTTGTCTTGTATGTTACCTGTGAGTTTGCTTAGGTTAGGTTAGACTGCACTGCACTGCTCGTCCTGTGTGCAACCAAAAATTAGGTCTGACAATTTATTACATCACAAAGATACAAATATAGGTTATGAATAAAAAAAATTTTTTATTATGTTGAATAAAATGCCGAAATATGAAGAATTCAGAGCATCCTGAATTGAACATGCTCTGCGATTGAATGTCACTACTAATGTCATTTACTTTTTTCTTTCTGAGTTTAATTCATCAAGATAATTCACTGTGTCCGCTGGAACTATGATTATGATATTCATTCAAAAAATTATTGAATCCAACTACCCCAGTATATGGTTCTTCGACATTGTTCTCAAATTAATTTTTACATTATTTTTTTTATTTTTTTATCAATACAATATATATATATTTTTTTTACTCATTTTGTCGTTGTTGGATAAAAGTTGGATAAAAGGTGTAAATAGGGTCATCATGGAATTTATGATTCCACTTCTCCACATTTTTAAGTGTTTTAATTTCAAGATATTTTTTTCATTTCAGTTTTTGTCCTTTAAATGCTCAAGTGTGGAACCGCATTCTTACACACCTTGTTAAGAAACAATATAAATTTAAAACTAGTAATTGAGGTTTGATGTTTGTTATTCAGTTACTGAAGGGCAAGAGTGCAGTTGAGCACGTGTGAGTGAATTATGAATTGAACATGCTCTGCGATTGAATGTCACTACTAATGTCATTTACTTTTTTCTTTCTGAGTTTAATTCATCAAGATAATTCACTGTGTCCGCTGGAACTATGATTATGATATTCATTCAAAAAATTATTGAATCCAACTACCCCAGTATATGGTTCTTCGACATTTTTATCAAATTAATTTTTACATTATTTTTTTTATTTTTTTATCAATACAATATATATATATTTTTTTTACTCATTTTGTCGTTGTTGGATAAAAGTTAGATAAAAGGTGTAAATAGGGTCATCATGGAATTTATGATTCCACTTCTCCACATTTTTAAGTGTTTTAATTTCAAGATATTTTTTTCATTTCAGTTTTTGTCGTTTAAATGCTCAAGTGTGGAACCGCATTCGTACACACCTTGTTAAGAAACAATATAAATTTAAAACTAGTAATTGAGGTTTGATGTTTGTTATTCAGTTACTGAAGGGCAAGAGTGCAGCTGAGCACGTGTGAGTGAATTACGTCTATACTGTCAGCAGAGACCATGTCAACTAGATGCGCCCTAGAGACAGATCCCCAGCGAAGACCTCATCACCTCGACAACCATCGGCACAAGACCACTGGAACCAGACGAGTCCTCTTCTCAATCTGACCTAATTAAACTACGCCATGCTGGTTTCGTCTGGCCAGAGGAGAACTGGCCCCCCGACTGAGCCTGGTTTCTCCCACGGTTTTTTTTCTTCATTTCTGTCACCGATGGAGTTTTGGTTCCTTGCCACTGTCGCCTTTGGCTTAGTTGGGGACGCTTGATTGATTGCACAGACACTCGGTGCGCTCCAAACGGGATATACCCCCCTTTCGAAGGGCACTTCGGAGTGAAAACAATCATGGCCGCCATATTGAAGGTGCTCAAAACTGGCCACTTCAAAGGGCCCTTCGGAATGAAGGATTTTGAA
>NW_015632128.1:1695-6009 GCF_001515625.1 Sinocyclocheilus rhinocerous
AAACTATTTTCCTGTTTGACACTGTAAAGATGCTTTGACACAACCAGTATTGTACAAAGCCCTATAAAGGTGACTTGTCTTGACTGTATGAAAAACACAGCTTTATAAAGACTTTTACTAATCTTTTGTTTTGAATCAGTGGTTCAAAGCATAGAAGTTCACCAAACTGGCCAAATCATCTGATTTAATAAAAAAAAATAAGAATGAAAAAATTATTAAATAGAGAATAAGGGAAATTAGAGAGAAAGTCAGACCGGTTGGCCTGCGGTGGCTTGACTGCTGTGGCACACTGATAGATCAAATGGACGGCAATGACTTAAATAGATCTAAATCTAACGCTGAACCAATACTTACCCTAAACCTAACATTCATAGACCGATGGACCTGAAACCCTTGAGACCGACGCCCAGATGGGCTAATCTCCTAGACAGGAACAAAACAAAGGCAAAAGGAGTATAGTCTAACATACATCATTAATACATAACCATTATAATATCTTTACTTAAACAAAAAAATCGATTTTGGAGGAAATGCGATGCCTGACCAGGATTAACAAACTAGTAGCTTGATTCGCTAGCCCGGACTAAGTCAAGAGCGAAAAATTCGTATTACTCAAACTAAAAGAATACTAGGCCAAAGCAGGCAGCAACCTTGAGGGACAGCTTCCCCTTAAAAAGACAACCTCCCAGCCCGAATAGGAATCAAAGTTCATCCACTCTCACAAACATGCGCTGGCCCGTGCCTTTCCTCGACCTCCCTACTTCAAACTGGTGAGACTGTGATGGGGGAGATCGCTGTATTCTCAAAAAACCTAACCCTAACCCTTTTCAGAAGTAAGATATGGTGTTAATTCACCAGAAAATATCAGTTCTGGGGTCTCATTTATAAAATGTGCATATGCACAGATTTAATCTTAGAGTGTGCATACGCTAAAATCAATCAACATATTTATATAAATGCTCTTTGATGTGGAAAAGTGCTTAGCACCATATCAGGGTCTAAGCAGATGTACACACCTCTCGCTGTGGCAGAGAGTCACAGTACTGCAGGTATTTGGAAATCTAAGCAATTCTGGTTACCAGGTTGGGTAGATTAAGTAAAAGTTAATTGTTAGTTGTTTCAAGATAAATAAGCAGCAGGCAAATATTGCAGATCATTATGCTTAATAAATCTAGAGAAGCAGAAATCTTGATCATCACAATTAAAATATGTTTGCAGTCCTATCTGAACTAAACCAACACTGAACTGACTTGAGCTAATTTTGCATAATGTTTAATAATAAGTAATACAAATATTGATTTTTCATGTACAAATATATGCACACATTAAAACTGCTTTGAAATTATGACTGATTCTCATTATTGGCAGTGCATTATGGGTTAAATATTGGTCTTTTCCTCACAAATGCAGAAGTTTATTTAATTATTTATTTTGGAGCTCAACAGCCGCTGGTTACTGTCCACTTTCATGATGTCATATGGAAAAGAGAAGTGTCAACATTCTGACAAACATCTCAGTCTTTATTCCTTCATACTGGTTTGGAAAAACATGAGGGTGAATAAATGTTAGAAGTTTCACATTATACTTTAATTTGTGATTTATTTATTTATTTATTCTTGTTAAAAAAGGCATAATATTATGAAATTATATAATGTTATTATAGTTGCTTAAAAATAAAAGATTAGAAGAGCAGGGATTGATGTGTTTCTTGATGCTACCCAAATAGAAGAGCAGGGGTTCATGTGTTTCTTGATGCTACCCAAAATTTGTGAATGACTGTAAAAGTATGAAGTATGTTTCCCTACAATATGTGCTTTTGACGTGATTAAAGGATATATACAGAAACACTGTAATGGTGGTTAGGAAAAAAGAAAAGATGGTTTTGATTAGTCAGCGATGAACTGCTCTACAAAGTTCTCCAATGCGTGTTAACAGTTCATGGGAGAAGCATGAGCACAAACAATGACACCATGATTATCCAGAATGCACCTGTATCCAGAGCTGAAACAGAGAAGAGCAAAGATACTTTGATATGTGCTGTGTCACAGAAATGTGCATTATGCTAATATTAGTGATTAAAACACTGACCGTGAGAGGCAGAGGCTGTTGTGACCTGGCTGGTGGAAGGCTGAGTGACTGGATTAGTGGTTTGGGTTGGTTTAGCAGTTGTAGTGGTTTCTGTGACTTTAATGAGAGGAACAGGCCCTGAGCGCACAGTGTAGCTGCGGGTCAGAATGCTGTCTACTATCGTCAGGTCCGGTGTTTCCGTACATGGATCCAAACAACTGTCGGTTTGTTTGGTAGTAACACAAAGGTGTACTACACACTCAACATACATCTAGAGAAACAACACAACAGGTATTTTTTTTTAGGATTACTGATAAACTAATGTAGTTTGCTTTGTATTAGTTATCTATTTTAGTTTTAGTTACAGTTGTAGTAATGTTTATTAGTTTTTTATTATGTCTATATAGTTTTTTTTATTAAGTTTTAGTTTTATTTAATTTGATTTATTTCAGTACTTCAACATACAAAATGGAAATAATATATATATATTGGATGTATTTATATATATGTACATGTATATGTGTGTGGCTGTACATACACATATGTAGTTGTTTTTTGGTGTTTGGCTTAGTGTTATGTTAGAATCATTATTATACTCATACCTTTTGTTCTTTTAATATTTTTGAATTGTTTTTAGCTTTATTTTTTTGTTTTCATTTAAATGTTTAGTTTTGAAATGTTGTATGCATTTGTAATTTTTATTTAATTTCTTTTATTTTCTTAAATGTGTGTATATATATAGTATTTATAGAGTTTTAGCTTTTAGTTTTAATTACTTTTTCTTATTTGTAAATCACTTTGGATAAAAGCGTCTGCTAAATGACTAAAAGTAAAATTAAAGTAAAAGTAAATCTGCCGAATTATCTTAATGTAAGATTCCACCCGTTATATCACAAAAACGACTATTAGTAAGAATGAGAAGTGCCCGAAATCTTTTGCTTTTTTCAACTATTACGCTTAGTACAGAAGACTCTATGATACAGTCATGTATTTATGATGGTGCAGAGAGATGGAGACTGAACATGCTATCAAAGTCAAGGCAATCAATGTAAATGAGATTCAGAGGAATATCATCAAAACAGCTATTTCTCCTCAACAAGCCACATTAATATTAATATTCATGTCTACAGCACAACTGCGCAGGACCAGGTTGATGAGTGTTCTGGGCTGAGTGAGTGCTGCTGTATTGCTGGGGTGTTGTGGGTTTCCCGGGTGTTTTTAGTGTGTTTCTATATAGCTACTAGTGAGTTCTGGGTGGTTGCATACAAACCCAAATTATATCTTTATGATATTCTCATCTCCCTTCTTTTGAACACTTGTTCAAATAACTAACACTAACTATTAGCAGTACAAACAGTCTGAGTAAGAGAGTCTTTGATGAGTCTGATGTTGCTACTAACCCCTGGTTCAGCAGAGGCCTTGTGTTTTTAAAGTCTTCTGTTTCTGACTCAACACAGCGGCCTACCATGAGCTCAGCACGAGCCAAAGATCAGTTCGAAAACACATACAGGTCCAGCTTGTCCATCTTGCGTGTAGCACGTAGCTCTCGAGCCTCGCGCACCGGCGGTGAACCACGCAAATGCGGCAGACGCGTCTCGGCGGCCATAGGACCCTCTCCTGGAAGGTGGAACTCGAGCCAGAAAGACACTACACCAAATGTCTTCACTTCTTCAGGAATGGAGATTTTAAAAGCTGGACCTTTAGTTTGTTGACCGTGTGTATATATGTGTGTGTAGTAGGGATGTGCATCTCATGACTCAGGCCGATACGATATGCATCTCGATGCATAGCCAACGATACGATACATTAAAGATACATATGAAGCAGCTACTGATGCGATGCGATACGATTCAGCCCTGTTACGATGCAGTGCGATTCAATTTCGATTTGATTCGATTCAACACAATCCGATTCGAAGCAAAATGATGCAATGGAGAAAATATGATCACTTTTAATGCCTCGAGGCCTGTTTCATAAAACAAGTTAACCAAATAAGACAGGCTTATTTCAGTTAGTCTGCCTCATTGTCAAATGATTTGGTTCCATAAAGCAAATTTAACATAGGCCTAGATCAAGCTTAGTCACTGTGGCAACTTATGCTGGGAAACTAACCTGGTCTAAAGCAGGAGGACTGTTAGCCAACTGTCAGACTTAGCTAAGCTCCTCTACTGATGAACCCAATGATATTACTACTCTCTCACATACTTTTTTTTTTTTTTTACAGTTTCTAGCCATGCAGCCTTTCTC
>NW_015632129.1:0-436 GCF_001515625.1 Sinocyclocheilus rhinocerous
GCAATTAATCGCAACATGAGAATTTGATACCGGCATATCCCTAACCCTGAGCCAGTTGAAAACTGGTGAAAATGTGATGATTCGAATCGGTTGAGATGTTAAATGAATTGTGATACAATTGGGGGTAGGAGTTTATATGAATGTATCTTTGAGGGGAACTGACTGTCTTTAGAAGAGTTTAGATGGTATATTCTTTTCACCTTGCCTCTGTATAATGCATTTTAAAGGGGTCATATGATGTTGCTAAAAAGAACATTATTTTGTGTATTTGGTGTAATGAAATGTGTTTATGCGGTTTAAGGTTCAAAAAACACATTATTTTCCACATACTGTACATTATTATTTCTCCTCTATGCCCCGCCATTCTGAAACTGGTGCGATTTTTACAAAGCTCATCGGTCTGAAAAAGCGAGGTGAGCTGTGATTGGCCAGCTAT
>NW_015632129.1:702-1260 GCF_001515625.1 Sinocyclocheilus rhinocerous
GTACTGTCTTTTTACGCGTTGCATTGCATCGCGCCACGTAAACATAAAACCATGTCTGCATTTGTGATCGGAGAAATGACAAACAACAAGCCCTACTCTACACTGCCCAAAAAACTCACTTTAAATATAAATAATATAAAATATAAAAACTCTTTCAATATAAAAACGTACTTACAATCTGTGAGTCAGAACAGCCGGCATTGTAGCCTACTCTCCCAGGATCAGGAAAAATTCCTCCGTAAAATGCGTTGCACACACACGAATATTTGGGTTGAACTGTTCTGGAACAGTGTTGTAAATACAACTTAACCACTGATTTCTAGTCGCGACCTTCCAAAAGAGCCGGCGGTTTGAGTGAGCGGAGGCCGGCGGCTTGAGTGAGCGGAGGCTTGCGGCAACCACATGTGACGACCCCGGGCTGGACTCCGCTTCGTCCACGGTGAAAGCCGATCCGGCCATTCACAGCGAAAAGTTGATGTATTTCCTCAGCGACGCGGCCGGCAGATTCGACGCAGGAGGCTTGCGGCAACCACATGTGACGACCCCGGGCTGGACTCC
>NW_015632130.1:0-607 GCF_001515625.1 Sinocyclocheilus rhinocerous
TCAGGAATGACAAACGCGAGTGTAAAAAATTATGTGAGTGAATCCGCCAAATTGATCCGAGACTGACGGTGATAACTGTAGCAATGACGGAACGAACTATCTGACAAGCCGATGTCAAAACAACAGAGCTGTGCTTTAAGTGATGCAGAGTAAATTCAGAGTAACAAAACTACAGTACAGCAGCAACAAGTCTGTGTTGCCTTTAGCAGCTTCTACAGGTAAAGATAACTTAAAGCTCTTTTTGTCCTGTTTTGATGTGTCCTTCTTAGGCAATGTTTGACAAATTAAATGTTTAAATTAAAAAATTTTTAAAAGCCAAAATATTTAATGCATTATTGAATTATTATACCATTAATAATTAACTTAATTTGTAGTTATTATAGTTTAGTACTAGTTAAGTATTTAAATAGTTAACCCTACTAGGCTGTTGGTGTCTGGGCTTATTTATTTATTTCTAAATGACATGAGACTTTGTGACTTCCTGCACTTGCTATACTTCATAGTCATTTTATAATAAATCCAAAAGCAAGACGTGAGAAAAACTAGGGAGTTGAAATGGCAACTGAGCTAATGGGTGATCCTCTGCTGCCATCTACTGGATATAATG
>NW_015632130.1:683-993 GCF_001515625.1 Sinocyclocheilus rhinocerous
TAGGGGTGGGAATCTTTAGTCACCTCACGATCCGAAGCGATTCCGATTCTGAGAGTCACGATCCGATTCCAGAATGATTCTTGATCTACTTTTTTTCCCCCTTATTAATTAATTAGTTTACCGCCTCGAGAATCTTAAAATCCTTACATTTACATATCCTTACATAAGTAAATAAGTACTTTTTAAAATAATTACAACAACAAATGAACAAAAATAATTAAATTTTATGAACAAAATAATTAAAACAGTTCTGTTAAGAATTTTAAACAAATATAACTTCAAAACATACAAGCAAGTAGCAAATAATAAA
>NW_015632131.1:0-242 GCF_001515625.1 Sinocyclocheilus rhinocerous
AATTCTTGATATTCTTTCACACTTCTCCATTCACTTTGGTGTTCACAAGTTGCATCAAAACTGCACTCGTCTTGTACATCAACTATGCTCATTCTGTTCTTTTTTAGGATCAGGACAGGCACAAAGATAATCTGTCTAATTTCTCTGCTTTCTTCCCTATGTCAGCCTTCACTTTTATCAACGGTTACTCACACACATACACTCCACTCATGCACACACAACACTTTCTCTTTGTTAGTCAC
>NW_015632131.1:1014-1160 GCF_001515625.1 Sinocyclocheilus rhinocerous
AGCACCCCTCAAAGCCACGTCCCACTTTCTCTGGACGGCTCTTTGATTCCTGGACTTGCTTATTTTGGGAAGTCTCTGAATAGGTTTTTAGTGCCCCTTCACGAATGACACTTGTGCACTTCTTATATACACTTCTTATATACAAA
>NW_015632132.1:0-193 GCF_001515625.1 Sinocyclocheilus rhinocerous
AATTAAATTGAAATCGGAAACATTAATGCTGTCTGTCAATCGATTAAAAAAAATAATTTATCACATTTTTCTGTAATTAATCATGATTAATCGCATATTTATAGTCACAATTTCACATTGAACCTCCAAATTAATGTAGAAACAACATAAAGATAGTATATTTTAAATATGTTTAAATTACATCTTTTTTTTT
>NW_015632132.1:675-1640 GCF_001515625.1 Sinocyclocheilus rhinocerous
GACTACGTTTACGAGGTTACTCGCCAAAACCTATTTTGACATAATTGTGTGTTTTCGTCCGTTGAAGCGCTACTGGTGTGCTGACTGAAGTGGCTCAGCGTATGTGTACAGCCGAACGAGCACAACCTTTTAAACTATAGCCTACTTCTCTGCACCGTTTAGGTAGCGTAACCCCAGGTATGTGTCGCCACATTCTCGGGTTATGAAGAATAAAGAAGGGAAAAGTTCATCTTCCGAAATGAAGCAGCAATATCTTCTCAGGTAAAAGTTATTAGAACCGTGTCTAGGGGCAAGCGGGCCATCACACTGCTCTGACATTATCAGCCCGTTTGTATCCTATTATTTGATTCGCTCTTGTCGCTTATGACAGAACAGCTAATCATTGATTCGCTCTTGTCGCTTATGACAGAACAACTAACCAATCACGCTGATCTTGTCTTCGGAAAAGATTATTTTATTCGCTTACGTCAGAAACAGCGAATATCTTTAAAAACAGGCTGTTGTTTCCACTACATTGCATTGTTATATTTCGTAAAAGTTTTACCTGCCAACTGGCGACTGATACTGTTGCATATACTCGGCAACGCTGATTTTTACTCGCATTTGGCGCTTGGCGAGTGTTAATTTTAGGCCCTGTATATATATAAATGTGTGTGTGTGTATGTAAGCCTATACAGTATCTATATACAGTACCAGGGCCCTAGAAAGGGAATTCTGGCCCCCCTGAAAAAATATTGATGTGGGCCCTCACTGCCCTACTCAAATCATATGGTATAAGATATGGGCAGTGAGGCAGGCATCTGGTGCCATGTATTTTTTTATTTATTTTTTTTTATGAAATAACAAAACAGAAAATAAACACATACATACATAAATACAAATAAATAATGGTCCCCTGATAGCACACAGAGAAGTCAATTTGATGTCTGCATTTACATGTGTATGATGTATTTTTATATATATAT
>NW_015632133.1:0-161 GCF_001515625.1 Sinocyclocheilus rhinocerous
CGTCAGGCAAGGAGTCAGAAGTTTGTCCTTCCCAGTACTCCTCATATGAATTTTGTTCAGGGAGCTCTTTTGCAAGTGTCAGCAGCTCCTGTAACTCAGAAGTAGGCGTGTCCAGCTGTCCTTGTGTAGCCTCCGTTCGGCACCTGTGTGAAGGGTGTGGA
>NW_015632133.1:587-1827 GCF_001515625.1 Sinocyclocheilus rhinocerous
GATGGAGGTTTCGGAGGAAAAGGCTCTTGCAGCTGGTGTCCTCCGCCATCCCAGGGTAATTGCGAGCTCTGAAGTAAGCTTGTCGAAGTCTGTGGTAGTAAGCATGGGGAGTTTCATGCCGGCCCTGTTTGGTGTCTAGGGCTGCGATCAGTCCGTGTTCAGACTCTGGGTCTGAGAATTCCTTTATGATGGCTTGTTTGAGCCGCTGGTAGTCTGATTGGATGTGTCCTGGCTGTCGAGCCAGGAAGCGTCGCACCTCTGGGCTAGAGGTGGTCCAGAGCAGATCTTGATCCTTTTCCTTCTGAGGCTGCAGAGGTTTCCAGGAAACTGGCTTGTGAAGTGTCAAGCAGAAGGCTTTGGCTCCCCCCCTTGTATCTGTGTACAGGGGTGAGGGGGTTTACACTGCTGGCAGTGTGACGTGCAGCAGGGTGACTTTTACTTGAGTCCATGCACAGTCTGTAGGACTGTTTCAGTTCTTTCTGAACCATGTTAAGCTCCTCTTTAATGTTGCAGCATTGCTGAGTCAGGGTTTGTACTTCAGCTCAGGTTGCATGCAGATGGCCTTCTAAGGCCTTAACTCTAGTGTCCCTCTCATTAAGTTCCACATATGCTGGTTTTAACAGTGATTTTGTGTGAAACAGTTCTCTTTCCAAGTCCTGTCTGGTGGCTTTTTCAAGCTGCTCTCGGTGTTCAGCACCTGTTAGCGCCTCCTGAAGATTGGTGATTTCCTTCTGTTGCACCATTCTGTAAGGTTCCTTGCATCTGTTCTGTGCTTTCTCTCGTTGAGCAGGTGTCAGTTCCCTGTAGAATTCTGTGACTTGCAGGTTCAGTTCATTTACCTCCTGTCTGAGGCCCTTGATGGTGTGGGCCAAGGAGAAGATGATGCTGGTCAGCTCCTGGTGGTTCCTTGAGAGTGTGGGCCAAGGAGAGGATGATGCTGGTCAGATCCTAGAGGTTCAGGCTGGGTGTCAGGTGTCCACCTGTGTCGCAGTCTCACTGTTCCTTTCTCTGCCGTTGTAGGTTGTTGGCTGCTTTGGGCTGAAGGATGTCCATCACAGTGCTCTGCTGGGTTTCCAGGTGGTCCTGGTGAGCTGGCAGAGCTGGATGTCTGTGGAATGTCTGCAACATACTGGCACACTTGTGCGAACACCAGAGAGAGAGAGAGAGAGAGAGAGGCAGAGGCAGAAGGCAAATGCAAGTACGTACAAAGGTGTTAAGCTATCTGTATGGGGAACGGCTG
>NW_015632133.1:1883-2000 GCF_001515625.1 Sinocyclocheilus rhinocerous
AGGGTGCTATGTTTTATGTTCGTGAAACACAAAGAGAGAGTTTGAGTAACTTTGTTGATGTTGTTGATGGAAGGGCTATACGTGTGGTCAAAATATTACTCAAAGCACTGATGGTTC
>NW_015632134.1:0-596 GCF_001515625.1 Sinocyclocheilus rhinocerous
GAGGCCGGTGGTGGTCTGTCTCAGGGAATTCTGTGCATACTCGGCTCAAGGGAGGAAACGGCTCCAGCTGTGTTGGTCGTCCTAACAGTATGCCGGAGGTAACGTCCGAGTTCCTGGATCTTCCGGTCAGTCTGGCCGTTCGTCTGGGGATGGTAGCCGGAGGACAATTCACAGTGACCCCTAATAGTTGGAAGAATGCCCTCCACATGTGGGAGATAAACTGAGGTCCTCTGTCAGAGACTATGTCCTCGGGGACTCCAAAGTTTCTGAAGATGTGTGTGAACAAACTTTCTGCAGTTTCGAGAGCGGTTGGAAGTCCCTTGAGGTGGATTAGCTTACAGGCTTTGGAAAAACGATCTACGACTACCAAGATGCAGGTACAACCGTCTGAGTTGGGTAAGTCAGTCACAAAATCGATTCCAAGGTGAGACCAGGGCTGATGTGGGATCAGCAGGGGCATGAGCTTGCCTACGGGGAGGTGACGAGGGGTCTTGGACATGGCGCAGACTGAGCAACTGCGGACGTACCTGATGATATCACGGGTCATACTGGGCCACCAGTACCGAGCTTGGAGGAGCGAGAGGGTCCGTTGGCTG
>NW_015632134.1:812-1004 GCF_001515625.1 Sinocyclocheilus rhinocerous
TGAATGGGGCTTACAATCAGGGCTGGAGGGAGAATGGGCTCAGGATCGGAAGGTGTGTCTGGAGAGTGCATGCGTGAGAGGGCATCGGCTTTATTGTTACAATTCCCTGGACGATAGGTGATTGTGAACTGAAACCTGGTGAAGAAAAATGCCCAGCGGGCTTGGCGAGGGTTAAGTCTCTTGGCTTCTCTG
>NW_015632135.1:0-823 GCF_001515625.1 Sinocyclocheilus rhinocerous
AAGTTTGCCCACTTACAAAAAAATAAAGGGTCTGTAATTTTTATGTTAGGTTTATTTTAACATATAGAGACAGAATGCCAACCAAAAAATCCAGAAAAAACACATTATATAAAGGTTAGAAATTGATTTGCATTTCAGTGAGTGAAATAAGTATTTGATCCCCAAGCAAAACATGACTTAGTACTTAGTGCAGAAACCCTTGTTTGCGAGAACAGAGGTAAGATGTTTTTTGTAGCTGGTCATCAGGTTTGCACACATCTCAGTAGGGATTTTGATCCACTCCTCTTTACAGATTCTCTCTGAATCCTTAAGGTTTCTTGGCTGTCGTTTGGCAGCTCCCTCCACAGATTTTCTATAGGATTGAGGTCTGGAGACTGGCTAGGCCACTCCATGACCTTAATGTGCTTCTTCTTGAGCCATTCCTTTGTTGCCTTGGCGGTATGTTTCGGGTCATTGTCATGCTGGAATACCCATTCATGACCCATCTTCAGTGTTCTGGCTGAGGGAAGGAGGTCTCCGTCCAAGATTTTACAGTACATGGCCACGTCCATTTGCCCCTCAATGCGGTGAAGTCGTCCTGTACCCTTAGCAGAAAAACAGCCCCAAAGCATAATGTTTCCACCTCCGTGCTTGACTGTAGGGATGGTGTTCTTGGGGTCATAGTCAGCATTTCTCTCCTGGTGTTCTTGGGGGGGGTCATAGCATTTCTCTCCCTCCAAACACAGCAAGTCGAGTTAATGCCAAAGAGCTTAATTTTGGTATCATCTGACCACGGCACTTCTCCCAAGCCTTCTCTGAATCATTTAGATGTTAATTGGCAAAC
>NW_015632136.1:0-1528 GCF_001515625.1 Sinocyclocheilus rhinocerous
GGAAACGTAGGTAATCTCTGTCAGACTCATTCACATGAAATTGGTAATACATTTTTTCCACATCACACATAAGAGCGACGCGATGTTGCCGAAATCTGATCAGAATGCCATTCAAATTATTTATCATGTCAGGACCTTGAAGCAAGTAATCGTTTAATGAATAACCGTTATACCTTGCTGAACAATCGAATACCACTCGCAACTTGTTTGGCTTTTTTGGATGGAAGACACCGTGGTGAGGCAAATACCATGTTTCTCCTTTTTTGCCGCAGTCATTTACTTCCTCTGCATCCCCTCTTTGAATGATCTCACTCATAAATTCCTTATACTGTTCCTTATACTGTTCATCCTTCGACATCCTTCTCTTGAGATGGTCAAGCCTAGCCACAGCCAATTGCTTGTTACTCCGTAGAATAGGTCTTTTCTTAAAAGGTAATGGCATCTCATAATGCCCAT
Source organism: Sinocyclocheilus rhinocerous (assembly GCF_001515625.1). Taxonomy (NCBI): domain Eukaryota; kingdom Metazoa; phylum Chordata; class Actinopteri; order Cypriniformes; family Cyprinidae; genus Sinocyclocheilus; species Sinocyclocheilus rhinocerous. Next base: position 457 of record NW_015632136.1, read on the forward strand.
GCATATTTTTATGAATGCTTTCCTTCAATTTATTGAGAAAAAGAATGTCATCTTGAGATACCTTCGTTCTCTCTTCTTCATTAATGTCCTTGAAGTCCATCTCAAGAACACGAATTACGTCTGATGGAGTGACAGGAGGAAGTTCCTTGGCCGCAAGGCGATGACATAGACTGCTTTCTTTAGGCAAATCGAAACGTGGAGATGAACATCCTACAATGCTCCATCCCAAATCAGTTTGCACAGCAAAGGGCTCATCATCTTTTCCAACAATTACCTTTCGAGGAGCCATTGACCTAGGGCAGTTGTAGCCTATTAGCAGACCAATCTCACAGTCCTTTAATGACGGTACCTTATCCACAATACTCGACAGATGACTCCATTTCTTCGCGATCTCACAGGTAGGAATATGATCACGATTCACAGGTATGTAATCTCTGGTATAAGCAGGAGGGAGGTCAATAAAACTACCCGATTCATATGCTCGCACTTGCAACCCTGACACACTCTCACTTTCCACAACTGTATCTTTACCAAGCATAGTAGTTCATTTCAGTTTTACTGGACTTGATTGTGCCTTAAGGGCATTACTTACTCCTTGATCAACAAAGGTGGTATCGCTTTGAGAGTCCAACAGAGCATACACAAGTCTTTCGCAGTTAGGATTCTGCTTTGTTGATATCCATACAGGCAAAATCATTGAAGTATTTGCAGTCTGCCCTTCTCCAGCCACACTCAAAGTTACTGCATTTGTGCTGCTATTAAGAATACTTTGGAAAGACTCTGCTACAGATTCTGACTTCATTCTTCTTATAAAGTTGCTGTCATGCAGACATGAAGGATGCTTTCCTTTACAAATATCACATACAAGGCGTAACGACATTCACTTGCAATATGTCCTGATTTTAAGCATCCATAACAAAGTTTTCGCTCTTGAACAAATCTTCGCCGTTCCTCCAGTGATTTAATACAGAAGTCAGAACGGTTATTGAGCTGATGATCACCTTGTTGACACAACAAACAGGGAGCTCTATTCACTGGTTTCACTGATTTCTGACCTTCACATTTCGTTTGA
>NW_015632137.1:0-2154 GCF_001515625.1 Sinocyclocheilus rhinocerous
TGGAAATGACTACAAATGTGTGCAATTTTTATGCCTGTGTTTTTTTATTTTATTCATTTATTTATGTTTACTTTTTTATTCCTGTAGTTCAACTGGTAGAGCTAAGAATGGCAAGATTGGACATACATTTCCAGGAAACACAGAAGTGATTAAATGTATACATTTAATACACTATAAATTTATTTTTTATACAGTATATGCAAAAATGTTGAGCTTAAATATTGTACATTAATTAATATTAGTGTAAAGAATGTATACACGAATGTAGTGGTAAAGGCCAGGTACACAGAGCGACAAGAGGCGGAGAGACACAGAGGCGGGGGGTCCGGATTTAAACGCAAGCGCGTTAGATAAGGTTGGAAGACACTGCAAATCAGGTTTACCCCACAATGCAAATCTGTCCTTTTAGTTTTATATTTAGTGGGGAAAATAAACTGAATCTTTCGATTCACCACAAGAACCTGGAAGATCCTGTCATAAATGACCATATATGGACAAGTAAATGTGACGCTTCTGCTCAACTGGGTTGCCATTGGCTTTGAAGTCCCCTTGGCACTCGCAGGACACGCTGTGATTGGACTTTCTTTTAACCCAAATTTAAAAAACGCTTAATGTTGCAAAGTATGGTTTGCTGTTATTAATATGTCAGTAATTCCTTCAGTTAACAATGCAGTGTTGCTATATTGGGAGAAATTACCTCTTTACAGAGATCCTAACCCTAAGCATAACTTCATTGAACTACAAATACCAGCGCCATGTTTTTCACGTTCCATCGATAGAATGGCAGAGGCTTATGGGTGATGCAGTTTAAAATGTTAAGTAATGAAACGGGGAAAATACTATCTTTTTTGAACAAAGGGATATCTTAAGCATGTTCATTGTGCAAACATCTATGACATATTTGAGAGGCAGGCTGAAATTTGGTATTTTACTAAGAGCACTTTTTTAAACACCTTTATACCACCTTTCTATGTATGTTGGAAAACTGTGTCCAACATTATTTAGTAAACATAGTTTAAGTAGTTGTCCTGCCAATTTTCTCTTTGACACTATAATCAGATTTTGATTAACAGAAATTTGAAAAAAAACCAAAAAAAAAAACCAGATCTATTCTCATCATGGACAACAAACTGTGTTGAGTCACATTTTTTAGATTGTCTTTTCAAAAAACATGCCATTATGTAAGTTGCAAGTCACAGTTATCTTAGAATAAAGACACCTAAAAAATCTTCATCATTTATTTCATTAGATCAAGAGCAAGAATACAGTGCTGACAGTAAACGAAGACAACAAATACATATTGTGGTTGTGGCACCTCATTGTACTATTACACAAGTCCAATGTGCCATTCAGTAAGACAATGTGTGACAGTGTGCAGTTTATGGTGCAAAAGCCATACAATTCATGCAATGCAAAGAATCATAATATAAAAGACTAAATGTTCATGACTTAATAAAAAAAAAAAAAGGTAATTATATGTATTGTTTACAAAATTAAATGGTGTATTTACCAAACACCATCCTTAATATAGAATATTCACCATACTTTTTATCCAACACCATGTACAATATTTAATTATTGCCTCTTTCTTAAGTATTATGTAAATACGTATGCATATCCCTTTATTTATACAGCTGTGTAAGAAAAAGTGAAGACGTCGAAGATCTTGATGAAGAATAACTTTTATTACAGAATAGTAGTGACAAAGTACATGTAGTACCTTGGGTTCGACGGAGTCAGACTGAACCCCGAACATCCTAAGCTCAATCATTTTATACAGTATTACGTTTATCTTCCCTCTCAACATGTAAATTAAGTTTCGTTTTAAATGTAAATTACGGATGACAATGAAAGTGATAACCTTCCGTTCCCACATCTCCGGTAGACTCAAGTGTTCCAACCAAATGTTAAGGTGATAAGATTAAACAGAATCCATAGCAGTTATTTCATGTACCCTTTTGGTCAGCAGATGGTTCTTGACGACCTGCTGCTTCTCCCACGCTATCTCCGGAGGTAATGTTAATATTTACATATGATTAAGATCGGAAAGAACTATCTATATGATAATTAAGCTCTTTGTAGAGAAAGGAGCATAGTTTAATACACAATTTGGAGTGGAAGCTGGGTCGAGGCAGACTATAATTTCTTACAGTC